>NC_067398.1:35746506-35971506 GCF_016432865.1 Antechinus flavipes
AATTGGGAAAATTGAAGCAAGCAGCAGAGAAGTGACTTGCTCAGAGTCACACAGCTATTAACTGTCTGAGATCAATTGTGAACTGAAGTGTTCCTGACTTCAGGTCCAGTATTCTCTCCCTTGCACTACCTAGCTACTTTATTAAGGACTGAAGCTGTTATTATATTGGAATAGGGGCCTCTTGAGTGAAGAAAGGATCTTTATCAACAAAAAGTTTTCACTTATAGTCTTAAGGAGTTGCCTAGGCCACAGAGATGTTAAGTGACTTGCCCAGAGGCACATAGTGCCAGTGGAAGGACATATAAGGAAAATTTAGGTTCCTTACTCCTTGTTGACTTGGTGACAGTGTTGGAAGAGACTGCCTTTATTTCCCCAATGATATTCAACAATTGAATGCATGACAAAGAGGGTGAGGAACTATTCAGTAACTAATGGGATAAAAGGTCCTGATCTGCTTAGATGCCAATAATTTTAGCAAATGTTACAAGAAAATGAGGCAAAATTAATCAACATGCTTTATCAGCTGGAGGTGGCTGATCTAAACATTGCTGTGTCCATCATGTTGTACACAAATGGTAAAGACTTTTGCCAATCTTAAGGTAACAAGTAAACATTGGTGGTGGTTGTTGAAGTTGGGGGTAGCATATAATAATAATATATAGTATATAATAATATAATAAGAGTAATAATGACAATAGAATAGTAATGTAGGTGACACTGAAAGCAAGTACTGATACTGAGAAGATAAAAGCAGGGTTTACCTAATTATAGGTAAAATATTATAATAATTTACATGGAACTTTAAGGTTGACAAAGTGATTTATGAATATTATTTCATTTTATTATTCCAACAACAGTGTGAAAGTAATTGCTATAATAATTACATTTCATAGATAAAGAAGCTGATGCAGATATCAGTTAAGTGATTTGTTTAGATAGAATCACACAACTTGTAAATATCTTAGATTGGATTTAAACTCAGGTCTTTTTGGTTCCAAGCCCATTGCACCACCTAGATGCGTTTCAATATTTCAAAAATTTTAGCATGATTTTGATGAGTGGAGGAGAGAGTAAGGGAGATGATTTTGCATAGCTGTGTCTTACTTAAATCCAATTCAAAAGTAAATCAAGACACCACTTTTATAATGCTATTAGTCCACTTTGACAGTGAAGGACAAACAACAACAATCAAACTATTGATTATTGGAATTTTTTTTCTTTCCCCCCTTTTTTATTCTTTCATCACTAAGTTTCTCCATCATTCTATGAAGGGACATATCACTAGAGATGAAAAGTTGCAATCACAAAAGTGCAACTGAAGTTCAGAAATATTGTTCCTAATAAAGAGAACCATATGGGTTTGGTCCTTTGGTCTTTTTTCAAGAGTGTTATAATGAGATGTATAAGAAAACCCTCAAGGATCTAATTAACTGTACTCATGTATACTTACACACACACACAGACACAGACACACACACAAATCCTGATGTATGCTTTGGCCCATCCAAGTTATTCCTTTGTATTACATACAGATGATGGTTTATATGGCCAGGGAACAATTTATTCTAGACAACTTGGTAGCTAACAGAAGGTTATCACAATTTCCAGCATGAAATTCCTTTTGAGCCAGACTCATTATATTACTTTGTCCTCAATATTTTGTGATTATATGTTCAGAGCACAATTCTAGGTATAGTCAAATCATAACCCATAGATCTATATTTTAGTGAGTCTTAATTTGAGTGCTATCAGCCAGAGTTGGAAAGATAGTCTGCATAATTAGAGTGAGTGTATTTAAATTTGAAGTCTGGATACCAATATGGAATGGTTGGTCTCTCCTGCCTGTGTGATGTAGGGCAAACCATTTAATACTTTAAGTCTTTTACCTTATCTGCAAACTGTTGGGGTTGGGGAATGGGGAGCTACATAATGAATAACAGGAATCCCCCAATTTCCTGTATCTTGCATTGCAGTATCATTTCAGAGAAGCCAAGAAGCCTAAACTTGAGTACTAAGGATTGAGTCTCTTCCCTTTTAATTCAAGGTTCAATTAACATATTATCAAGTTTCATTCTAATCTAAAGTCAGGAATCACTATTCAACCTAGGTAGGAAAAATCATCAGAGGGTCATTTAATGTCTCTGGGGCAACTAGGATGGTATAGTGGATAGATAGAGCAGGAAATACAACTTGCTAATGGCTCATTCTGTCAATAGTAAGAAGCCCCGCTGTATGTGCCAAAATGTTTGTGGCGGCCCTGTTTGTAGTGGCTAGAAACTGGGAAATGAATGGATGCTCATCAATAGGAGAATGTTTGGGTAAACTGTGGTATGTGAATGCTATGGAATATCATTGTTCTGTAAGAAATGACCAGCGGGATGAATACAGAGAGGCTTGGCGAGACCTACATGAACTGATGCTAAGTGAAATGAGCAGAACCAGGAGATCATTATACAACTCAACAATGATACTGTATGAGGATGTATTCTGATGGAAGTGGATTTCTTTGACAAAAGAAGATCTAACTCAGTTTCAATTTATCAATGATGGACAGAAGCAGCTACACCCAAAGAAAGAACACTGGGAAATGAGTGTAAACTGCTTGCATTTTTGTTTTTCTTCCCGGGTTATTTATACCTTCTGAATCCAATTCTCCCTGTGCAAAAAGAGAACTGTTCAGTTCTGCAAACATATATTGTATCTAGGATATACTGCAACATATCTAACATATATGGGACTGCTTGCCATTTAGGGGGAGGGGGTGGAGGGAGGGAGGGGAAAAATCGGAACAGAAGTGAGTGCAAGGGATAATGTTGTAAAAAATTAGCCAGGCATGGGGTCTGTTAATAAAAAGCTATAATTATTTTAAAAAAATAGTAAGAAGCCCCATGTATTGTAAAAATTGTCTTTTTACAAAAGACAAATTGTTTTACTTAAAGATTATTGGTTAATATATTTATGAATAATCCATGATGCTTAGATAAAGAAGAAATAAGACTTGTAAAAAGAAAACCAGATTTTACCTGGTCCTGACATGTTGAAAGTAACCTAATACAGAGTAAAGACCTAGAGGTAGCTCTAGAGGTAGAAGACAAACATTCAAACCCTATGTCTCCTGATTATTGCAACTGCCTTCCAGACATCTCAAATTGCATGTCCTGTGGACATCTTAAACTCAACATGTCCAAAATAGAACTCATTATTTCTCCCCTTAAATCCTCCCTGACTTCTAATTACCTCATTACTATATAAGACAATACCATCTTTTTAATCCCTCAGGTTTATAAGCTACAAGTCCTATTGCATTCCTTACTATAACTCATTCACTCTCACCCAGTCTGTCTTCTGATACTCCCATCTTTGTGGTACAGGATATTATCACCTCACATCTTGACTGTTGTAATAACCTGATGGGGGGGGTCTACCTGCTTCAGATCTAAACTCGCTCCATTCCATCCTCCATCCATGCCCTAAAAGGATTTTTCTAAAGTACAAGTCCAACCATATCACTACATCCCACTCCATAAACTCCAGTGGCTCCATGTTGCCCTCAGTATCAAGTTGGCATTTATGGGCCTTTCTATCCTACCTCCACCTACTTTTTTCAATATTCTAAGATCTTAGTCTCCTCATTGTTCTCTTAAATCCTGTGACACTGGCCTTTTGATGATTCTTTGGGCATTTTCCCTGGCTATCCTACATCACACGAATGGTTCAGCATCAATACTTTACCTATTGATCTTGTCCTTCTTTAACGTCCCATTAAAATATTTTCTTTTATTTGAAGCCTTCCCCAAACCTTTTTAATTCTAGTGCCTTCTTTCTCTCCTAGTTAATTCCTTCCTAATTATCCTTTGTGCAGCTTATTCTGCATACATTTGTTTACATGTTGTCTTCCCTACTAGATTGTAAGCTCCTTGAAGGCAGGGACTTTTTTGTCTCTTTTTTTATCCCCAGTGCTTGACACATATCTGGCACATATTAGACACATAATTTTGATTCATTTATTGATTACTACCTGGGTGACACTTGGCAACTCATTTGATTTTCTTTGTCCTCAGTTTACTCATCTGCAAAATAAAACTCTTGGACTCAGTAGCATCTAAAGTCTCTTTCAATTCTAGATCAGCATTCCGGTGAATCTGAAGTACTCTGTGAGACTTTTACTATATATCCTGAAAGGAAAGCACTATCAATTTAAGCAGCTTTTCTATTTTTTCAAAGCTTTTTATTTTCAAAATTATATGCATAGTTTTCAACATTCACCCTTGCAAAACCTTGTGTTCCAACTTTTTTCTCCCCCCCCCCCTTCACCCACATTCTCCCCCAGGTGGCAAGCAATCCAATATATGTTAAACATGTATAATTCTTCTATACATATTTCCACAATTATCATGCTGCAGAAGAAAAATCAGATTAAAAAGGGAAAAAATGAGAAAGAAAAAAATCAAGCAAACAGGTGAAAACAAAACAAAAAAGGTGAAAATAATATGTTGTGATCCACAGTCAGTCCCCATAGTCCTCTTTCTGGATGCAGAAGTCTCTCTCTATCACAAGACCATAGGAATTGGCCAAATCACCTCATTATTGAAAAGAGCCACGCCCATCAGAATTGATCATCACATAATTCTGTGTAAAAAGTTCTCTTGGTTCTACTCATTTTACTTAGCATCAATTCGTGTAAGTCTCTCCAGGCTTCTCTGAAATAATCTGCTGATCATTTCTCATAGAACAATAATAGTCCACTCAGTTTCTAGTTCCTTGCCAACATAAAAAGAGCTGCTACAAACATTTTTGCACATGTGGGTCCCTTTTCCTTTATTTACAATCTCTTTGGGATACAGGCCCAGGAGAGCCATTGCTGGATCAAACTGTATGCACAGTTTGATTGCCCTTTGGGCATAGTTTCCTACTGTTGAGCAGCTTTTCTTAAGATTGTAATGTGAATAGAAAACTTTTGGATCTGAAGTACATAGATCTCTTGTTGGAATCATAGGAAGATGAGCCACATTTTAATTGAGTGGCTGATTATTGTACCCATGCAAAACTGAATAGAGACATTCCAGGATGAATTTAATTTAATTTAATTCTATTTGACCAGTGCTTATTAAGTATTCATTGTAGGGCGGACATTTTGCCAGCTGCTAAAGTTATAAAGACAAAAAATGAAAAGAAAAAAGGACCCTTCTGTTTTGAAGAAGTTTGTATTCCTCTTAGAAAGGGATGGAACTCTACCAAGATGACCAAAACATTGTGGGAAAAGAATTTTTCAATGTATGGTTTTATTGAAAAGACTCACTCTGAGAAGAACAACAATTCAGAGAGAGGTTGCCTTGAAAAAGCACTTCATCCATGGGAAAACGTTTTCTTTATCTAATTTAAGGCTCTGGAGAACATAGCAAATCAAACATATCAAACCATAACAAATGATTCAGGCAAAGTAGCAGGTGATGTTCCTAGTACATTATTCCTTAGTTTTTTTATATACTTCTTTTCATTTCCCATTAGCAACTCTGCTTAAGTTTGACTCCATGAAACAACATTCCCCTTGAACTCAGTAACCCATGAGGAACCCTCATCCCTTAAGCGTGTTTTGGGTATGTTTTCTTTCCCCACTGGATTATAAACTCTTTCAGGGCAAGGACTATTTTTCTTATTTATATGCCCTGTATTGACCGCAGTGTCTGGCATATAGTACACTTAATAAATGTTTACAGAATTGGATTATTCTTTAAGTTTTCTTACAAATAACCTTGTGGATAACAAGTGATAGGACCTCTGTAGTGTTGTTCTATAGGCTGCAGGATATTCTATTCTCAGTTCACTCAATTATCTAGCATTGGCAATTCACTGTATGATCAGATGATCATTTGTCTTATGTTTTGTAGTGATAACAATATTCTTTTTTGAAGAAAAAGAGCTAAGGTTTTAGTGAGGTGATAGTTCAATATGAGTGAATGGTCTGATATTGTAGATAAAAAGAATAAACAAAATATACATACAACCTCCCTCTCTCATGCCCCCCTCCCCACCCTTGCCTCCACTATTTGCTTGGCCACATTAACATAAGGATAGTTTTCTGAATGAGGGAAGTTCTAGTTTGCATCTACTCTGTTTTGGTCAAGGTACATTTAGAATATTGTGTTAGGTATTAGGTGTTGTATTTTAGCAAGTACAGAAAAGAATAAAATAGACATTTTAGAAGATCACAGTGTTAAGAAGACAAAAGAAAATACCATATGAGCATCAGTTGAAATAATTGAGGATATTTAACATGGATAAGAGAAGACTCAGAAGAGGCATGAATGTACTTTTCAAGTACTTGAAAGGTTTCTACTTGAAATAATTAAATGTATTCTTAGTGAGCGAGGGCAAAGAAAGCTAGGAACAATGAAGAAGTATTACAAAGAATGAGACTGACTTGGCATAAGTAAAATATTTTCTATTTGATTAGGGAATGCTAAAAGCAATACATTTTAATTTGGTGTACTTTAACTCATGAGAGGGAAAGTTGGGACTTAGCTTGAAACATGCAGGGAAGTTAGGATAAAGTATAGATTAGGGTCAATTACTGGAGACACAGCAATGTGGTCTACTCTACAAAAGGGAACAAGATACATTTGGAGAGAACTCAAGTCCTCAGTTAAGATAATCATTAGGAGGAGGACGGGAAGGGATGATTCTATTTGAAGCATGCTTACTGTCTTCGTGTCCGTGCTATGCCAGGTTCTTATCATCTATCTGACTTCAGTTCTGGCTCACCCGTATGTCCATCCACCTAGGAGAACTACTCAATGACTTGGGTCAGTTTTGGAAGAAAGGACATAGTCTTAAAACATTTTAAGGTTAAATCTTAAAGTGATAATCCTAGAACTAGTTCTTAAAGACCCATCAGAGTCTGTCTAGTCTATTAACAGAAGAAACCTGTTGCCTACAAAGAACTTGAAATGAACCAGAATCCAATCATAGATTACAAAAGCATTTGTTGTCTGAGGAGATATTGTAAGTGGAGCAAAGAGACAGAGTTCTCAGCTGCTTAAAAGGGAGTAGAAAAATTGTGAAGTATTAATGGTTTCTAGAGGCTTTGGGGAAGGAGTGAGAGTTAAAAGTGTTTGTAGGGAAAATAAGACAAAAATATTTTTAAAATTCTGAGTTTGCAATTGCTGCTTAAGATTCTTTTTGAGGCAGTCAAAAAAAAAAAAGGTTTTTGAGAGTTACAAATGTCTCCAAGTTCCATTGAAGTTCACCCACAAAGGATGACTGGTATGTTAAGCAGTTTGGGACTGCAGAAGTCCTTCTGGTTGGTCTGTTATTGTGTTCCATTTTCTGGTTTGCCTACAAAGAACGGAAGAACCAACATATCAATAGGTTAGTATTTTTATTACAGAGTCAATGTTCACAAATCAAATCCTTTCATTTTATAAATCAGGAAACTAAGGTCCAAGAAGAACAAGGTACTTTTCTAAAGTCTTACACATAGTCCATGACAGAGGAGATGAGAGTTACTGTCACTTCCATTATTACATATTGCTTTCAGGGCTCTGTCAGATACCTTGAAAGGAAAGAGAGCTATGATCAAATTTAGGCCTTATGGGTGCCTCCTAGACACCTCATATTTGAGGTTATACGGAATGGAGGATTTACATAGACCCTGTATCTTCCAGATACCATATATGTCTTAGGGTGTGATTGCTAAATAGTGGAGTTTGGAAGTAGGAAAAAAAGGAATCCTCATTTTGCTTGAAAGATTGCATAACCTAAGAAGCAGTACTATGGAGCATGGGGAAAACAATGACAAATGGCAGGAAATAGAGAAAGAATAAAGAGAGCATTAGGCAAACATAGGAGGTAAAGAACAAGGGAGGGAAGGAAAAGGCTGGTCCACTAAAACCTTCATATTTATAAGGGACAATAATATGGTATGTATAATATCTATGGAGACAGATGATGTGATCTTAGATCATTCACTTAATCTCTCTTTTTTCCTCTTATATGTAAAATGAGGGGATTGGATTAATTGGCCTTTGAGACTTTTTTCCACATATAAATTGATGATTCAGGTCCATTTTTCTCTCCAAAGTGGTCTTTAAGTTTTATTTTTTTACATGCCATTTATACAAATATCTCATTTACTTATTAATAAATTATACACATAATACTATACTAATTTCTATATTTAATAAATTATACAAAATAAAATTTTTTAAAAGGATGAGATTAAGTTGAAATAATATTTGTCCCAAGGATAGATTTTATTGGTTAGGAGAATGAAATGATCAGACCTGTGTCTTAAGAATATATTTTGGTAGCTCTGAAGATGATGATTTGGAGTTGTTGCTTTTATTATTGTTGTTCATCTTTTGTTCTCAAAAAAGACCATTTATATCATGATGATATATATCTTGACTTATGCATGAATTGATCTTAAATGAATTAGAGATGTGCAAAATCATCAGCCTTACTTTCTCTTCCAGTGTCATCAAAGTCCAGGGTCAAGACAAGGTCAAGATAACTGGAAAGGTTTGAGGAATGGAGATCAATCAAGGGGCTATTACAATAGTCCATAAAAGGGGTAATGAGGGTCTAAACAAGAGTGATGGCTATGTGAGTAGAGATAAGAGCACAAGTACAAGGGATGTTGCAGAGGCAATATTGGGAAGACTTTGTACTGACTGGATATGTGGGTTGAAGAGGAGTAAGGAGAGTTAGTGACATAGGTGAATGGAAAGATGGTGGCAGTGTCCTTGAACTAGAGAAATTTGAAAAAGGTGCCATTTTTGGCAAATAATATCAAAATTAAATTTTCAATGCAGATTACAGCCTATCCACAATTGTTCACTCTGTCCATTTGAAATGAGAGTTAAGAATGGAACTCTTATTGGCCATTGCCATAAAGGAGAGAATTTGTTTGAGGAGCATATTACTAACATACCTTCATCTAGGGAGCAGAGTATGCTCATTTCCTTGTGTTTAGGTCACATTTGGGTCATTATTATTCTGAAGGTTAATTCTAAGAATCAAAGGAAAAAGGTTAATTCCAGGAACCAAAAGAGAAAGGTTGGGGCTTGCACAACATATGAATCCAGCAGCATGTGGGCCTGTGTTGGAACAAAGGTCCCTAACGTGGCTATTGTAGATTGCATGGGAAGCTGTCTATTTTTCTACTCTTCTATTTGCAAACTTTTAAGGCAATGCCATAGCCCACTGGGAATGCTTATTCCCCACTAGGGAAACCATTGCCTTAACATTTTGCAAAATGTTTTATATACAGTATAAAATTTAAGGCTTATAACAATATTGTGAGGAAAATAATATTATCTCCATTTTATAGAGGAAGAAATTGAATCTCAGAGTAGTTGGACTATTTTCCCAGGGTTATAGCCTTGATCTTGACCTCAGGACTATCCCTCTAGTCATTACGCAAAGCTACTTACTTAAGTAGGAACATTTACAATAGCAACTTCCTACATTCTCTCATTGCTCATCTTTCTCTGAAATAGATCATTATTACATTACAATTGTGATCATCACTTATTATTTTTTATGGATATGTGCTCAATCAACCATATAACAAATCAATGGAAACTTATTAAGCATCTATTATGTGCCAGACACTTTACTAAGCAATGGAAATATAAAGACAGAGGTGAAATAGCCCCTGTCCTCAAGGAATTTACATCCTGTCTGGGAAAACATGTGTTCATGCAAATAGATGCAAGATGTATACAAAGGAAAAAAAAAAAAAGATAACTTCAAGGTAATTTTAGAGAGAAGCAGTAGCAGCTGGAGAGAGCAGAAAGAGCTTCTTATAATGGGAGATGGGATTTGAGGTGAGCTGTAAAGGAAGCTAGGAATTCTCAGAGGTAAAGGTGAAAGAAGGTGCCACTCCAGGCAATGGAGACATGATTTTCCCCAACTCTTTCAGACCCTTTCAAAAACACCAGTTGTTTGAAGGATTTGTCTGCTCTGAAAAACAAGACAAAACTTTTTTTCTCAGACCTGGAAATTGCACAAATAACAGATGCCTCTTCAAAGTGGGCCATGTTCCTCCAAATAGGTTAGGCTGCTTTCAAATTTACATTCAGAAAATCTCCCGAGGCCCTGTGTACATGGCTGGATTGTTAGGTTTTTAGATTTTTCAGCTTTGAACCAGTAACCCAGAAGTGATAGCATTTATATTCTGCATCTGACCTAGTCAAAAATCCCCTAAGTCTCCTTGTTTCTCAACAGGCTTGATTTATTGTTCCACAATAGGTCTTTATCCATTTCTTTAGTCAAAGGATATGCACTAGTGGCTGTCTTTTTCCCTGTTGTTTGAAGACCTTGGTTTCTGAAGTTCTTTTAATGCTTAACCATCTATCTTGAGAGCTCAGTTTAAGCAAACTTGACTCCTTTTTTATCGTCGGATACCTTATTTTTAAGGGTAATTTCATGCCATTTACACAGGAAAAGCATGATATTTGCTTTTCACATCAAGAATTATGTTCTATTCTTAGTGCACTGGAAATGATGAAAATGTACCCTATTACCTTGCAGTATTCTTTTAAAAAGTCACAAAACTATAACTTATCAAAACAAAAAGAAATTCAACCTCTCTTGTACTGTTTCAACCAGGTCTCTGGAAATTTAGTTCTTTCCACTATCTGGGAGAAATGGCAAAAAAAAAAAGTTCTGAAAGGAGCCCCCATCCCTTTAATCAAAGGAAATGTTACATAAAAATAGATAATTGTAAGGTGACAAATGTGGGGTAGGAATGAATTGGAATTAATCTAGTCCAACCCCTGTCTTTTCTTTTCCTGATTAGTAAACTGAGATACAGAGTATTTAAAAGAAGTTTCTAAGATCACAAAGCTAGCAAATGGCAGATGGCAGGAGTTAGAACTCATATTCTCTGACTTCAAATGCAGCATTTTTTCCTTTGCATTAAAAAAAAATTCAAGTGTTCCCAACCTTTGATAGTGTATATTACTTGCATATATTTAGGCCAGTCATTTTCAGTCATATCCAATTCTTCATAACCCCACTGGGACTTCCTTGGTAAAGATACTGAAGTGATTTGCCATTTCCTTCTCCAGTTCATTTTATAAATGAGGAAATAGGGCAGAATTAAGTGACTTGTTCAGAGTTACAAATTTAGCAATTGTTTGAAGCTGAATTTGAACTCAGGAAGATGTCTTTCTGACCCTAGGCCCACTGCTTTATCCCCTGGATCACCTAGTTACCACATTACATGCATACACATTACATGTATGCATATATGGATACATGCATACATATTATATATATGCATATGTTATATTCCATGTGTGTTTATACAAATATATCCCCATATATATATATATATATATATATATATATATATATATATATATAGAGAGAGAGAGAGAGAGAGAGAGAGAGAGAGTTGTATTTAGGTCACATTTAGGTCATTATCATTCTGAAAGTAATGCTAGGAGACAAAGGATGTTGCGCCACAGTTCTCTTTAACTGTCCTGACTCAGTTTCCTTAACTGTTCTGCCTCATCCCCTTAGTTGTAACCCCCCTTCTCCCTCTGGTCCATTAAGCTTATAAATTGCTAATGTGAGACTCAAGATAAGGGGGAATTCAGACTTCCTGACTCCTTCTGTCCTCAAGAATTTACTTGACTCTGGCTTTTAGTAGGAATTTATGGCCTCCCCCCATTCTGACAGAACCAAATGGGTCTGTGAAGAAGTTTTCCCGCTTCTTTTCCCCTCTTCTTTGTCTGTAAAAGGTATTTAAGGATGTGGGATTCTCCCATTCAGTGCTGGATTCTTTGAGATGATCATCTCGTCCAGCCCTGGGACCAACATGGATCCATTGGTCCCAGTATATCTCTCCGTTTAATAAACTATTGAATTGGTCTAATCTCATCTAATGCGATGAGAGTCCCATTCAGTCAATTATGCTCTCCAATTAATAAAATATTAAAAATGCTCCTGCCTCAGTTTCTCCAGCATTACAAGGAGATATGTTGCAAACTTGCGCAACCATGTGAATTCAGTTTCATGTGGAGCTGTGCTGGAGTCAAGGTCCCAAAATTGGCTATTTTAGATAACGTGGGAAACTATTCATTTTCCTACTCTTTTATTTGCAAAAATTTAAGGCAAAGCCTTAAATGTGTACGTATAGGTAACTGATAGCAAGGGTTTGAAAACTTCTCATAATGATGTGACTTATATCCCATTCATTCCACTATATGTCTTCCCATCCATAAGATGGTCCACCTCACTTACTTACTGAGGATCCATCTCACATCTCACCTCTTAATGATGAGTAGATACAAGTGAAATGCATAGATTATCCATAAGTTAGCTATTACATAGATAATAAATTCGCTAGTACATTAACCACTTACTTTCTAGTCGTTCATCTCTTTTTTGACATTTTTTTTGCTTCGTTTCTCTGATACATTTCTTAAATAGTCATGTGTTTCAGCCTACTCATATGGGTCATGTCTTTCCAGTAACCCTGACCTTTAATTCTTCTGAAAATATGGTATTCTATGACTTTGCAGCCAGATGGTATCACCAGAAGAACATTGTTTTAAAAAAGTTCTTATTTTTTGTTTGTTTGGGGCCCATATGTTTTTTGTACTTTGACAGGTGCAGTAAGAATTCCTTATAAAATAAGTAACCCAGAACTACAAATTCAGTTAGAGATATGGTTAATTTGACTGTAGAACATTGTGATATAAAAGTATAATGTGCTTTCTTTTAAATACTGAAAAATCTTTATGATATTCCCCCTATTTCCTCAAGATTGTCATAAAATAATATTTGGTACAATACTCCCTTTGGTTCTGCAGAATGCTGTCTATATCTCTCTTTGCCTCCTTTCTTTGGATGAGAGATAGAATGATCCAAGGGGAACATCTTAGACTCGGAATTAGGAAGAACTAGTTAGAAGCTGCCCTCAGACATTAACTAGCTATGTGTGTACATAACATCTGTCACAAAGGGTTGATACTTCGATAAATTCAATTTCTGTAGGTATTCTATTTTTTAAACCTTTCATCACCAAATACATATAAGATGCTATTATTCTTATTGTTTTCACCTTCATCATTGCTGTTATCATTATTGTCATTTTTATTACTGAAATACCTTTTGATCATGATTCCTTAAGGGACAGATGGCTAACTAGAAAGACTTCAGAACTATACTAGATTTCTGGGTAAACAGAAACAATGAGTGGGTGAAATGCTATTTCCACTGAATAGTAAAACACATTGACCTGACTCCTGATCCTTTATTTCTTGATTAGTAAGAAATTTCCAGACTCAGTGGACTCATCATACTTGAATTATTTTTTTATGATCCAATTAATCAACATTTGTCATCTTTAGGTGATTTCTCATTCAAATATATGTAGTGTTAGGAGTACAAACTATTCTTTCGGCCTTTTTCTATTGTTACCCACTGGGGCTCTTACTTGAAAATCATTCATCCATCTTATGTGTAGATATCTAATATTTGTTGAAAGTTACAAAAACAATCCATATGGATAAATATGAGGTTCCCTTTGTCTCCTAACTAGATTCATAGTTTTGTAGTAAACAGATTTAGAGCTAGAAGAGAATTTAGAAGTCCAATTCTCTTATTTTATATATGACAAAAAATGAGGCCCAGGGGATTTATATGACTTACTTTAGCCCACATAGATAGTAAACAACAGAGGCAGGATTTGATGCAAGGTCCTCTGCCTGCAGAACTAATGTTCTTTTCACTGTAACATATTGCCTGACTTCCTTAATTAAGGAACAGCATATTAATAGCTTTGTGTGAAAATGCTTACATTTGATATAGCTTTGTTAAGTCTAAGGATAATATTTTAAAACATCTTTAATCTACTCATAAACTTTATTATTTAAATCAGATTAGTTTTTATTTAACTTTTGCCATTGGGTAGAAAAACGGGACAAAAAGACCCAAATTCACAATTATGGAATCTTTCCAATATGAAGACTATTGAAAAAAAATATAGGCAGCATTAATTCTCAAAAGTCAACATAAATGTTTTCATCAAGGACCTTACCTGACCCCATTTGTCCCAATATCTGAAGACTGCTATTATGGTTTTTCAGAGAAGAAAATAGGAAGTTGTATTAAATCATCACCAAAACATAGTAAAGTAGAGAGATCTGTGAAAATGATGAAAGTGTGATTCGATAAAGAGGCAGCATTTGTATGGTGATACCAAGACTACTTTTTTTTCTTGGAAAATCACAAATGTCATGAGTTATCCATTTCTGATTTATACACCAAATATTTTTCCAATCTAGCCTCTTATATATATTTTTTTCTTTAACTGACAGAACCAAATAAAATTCCTCTGGTCCAATTGTTTACTGACATTCAAGTGGATTTACTGAGACTAAAAGCTTTTCTACAGTCAACTTTATTTAAATGGTAATTCACTCACACATTTCTAATCTTTTTCATATGCTTCCTTTGCTCATAACAACCAAGTATATTAGAGGTTTAGAAAAAAATTATAAATTTTGTTGAGCACATTGTATTGTAAAATTCTGTGCTGATATATAAGGAATTAACAATTCTTAAAGAAAATGGAATTTTCCATTGTCAATTTCAAGATTTTATAATTTAGGCAAAGGATTTAGAAATAATCCTGTGCATATAATTAATGGTAAATTCTATTCAATTGTTAATACTTATTTTTGAGAAAAAGAGTTTCTATTATAAATAACTTTTTAAGAGCTATTTCTATTCTATTATTTCAACTATGCAATTACCCTCTTAGTTAAATACTTTCCACAGTAGAAAATTTATTTATTTTTTCAATTTGATCTTTTGTATATTCTTTTCCCTTTTACAATACAATATTTTAGAAGAATTGTTTTTATTGTTTTCTTTTTATACCATTATTCCCAAGAAATACCTCATCCATGCAATGGAAATCTACATTTAAACAGTGAAAAATCTTAATAAAACAGATTGATGGTAACAACAGCAATCTTGTTGCAACAGGTAAGGTCTATTCCATGTTTGCAAAACATAGATATATTCCATCATTAGTCATCTGGAATCAAGATTTAATATTGTATATCATTTGAATTCGTGTTTCTTGTTTACTCCCATTCTATAATATCTCTGGTTTATTATTCACTTTACATTATTTCATAGAAGGCTCCCAAGTTTCTCTGAATTCCTCAGGCATTTGGATGCAGTTTTTCTATTAAGGACATGTAAAGGGAGAAGAATTGACATGAAATATAAAAGTAAGGTCCAAAAGGGTAAAAGGAGTACTATAAATGTCATGTTACATAAACACAAAGAACAGAGTTTTGAAGATTGTATAGTGAACAATTTTGTCAAAGTAGCACAGATTAGAGGGAAATGAGAAGACTCAACAAAATTCAGATGTCTTTATTAATCTGGGGAAATGATAATAATAGCAATAAGTAACATTTATATAATCCTTCGTATTTTACAAAATGTTTTAGGTCCAACTTATGTCTCATTTGAGCTTTATAAATGAATAGAAAAATAAATATTCAAAATATAATTTCAAGCCAAATCTTTAGAATTTACAAATAAACTCTTGGAACCAGAGCATTGTCTTGGACTGAACTATAATAACTTAGTTATGGCATGTGTTCATAATAGCTTAAGAATTAAGTTTCATTAAATTATATATTAGATACTAATTCTATATTACATTATTATATTAATTTCATTATATCGTTATATACCAAATGTAAAAAACATTCAAACTACATGGAACAAAAAGCCTTAGTAACATTAATATCATATGGAAATAACATGAAGTGTACATTGTTTCTGTTTTCTTGTTGGCTATTAGAATTGTCCCAAGAAAGTTTATGAGGAAATTACAGAGAATTAGATGCCCTTTTATTATTGTTATTCAACTACAAAATATTGGATCCTCTTGTGGAATAATACCAGGAAAGTACTTTATCCCTGAGGAAGTTGCTTAATTTATCTGGGCATAAATTCTATCATTTCTCTCATCTCTGTTTTAAAATAAAAGATAATGATCACCACCAGAACAACTACAACAACAACCAGAACAACAAAGAATTTTGAAGAAAACAAATAAGACAAGAAAAATTATTTGGTGATGACGATCATGACGATGATGATAAAATTATCAGTATGGCAATGAAAAAGTGAATAAATGGCCTAGTTTGTTTTTGCTTAATATAGCAAATCAATATCTTGACGATTTAATGAAAGAGCAAACTATTTGTAAGATTTATCCTTGTTGCTTTCAAAGGGAAGGAGTGAGCTTGATTTTATCAAGTGAAAGCTTACCACGTTTGCATGTGCACCATGAAAAAAAGATCTCTTTTGGTTTTGGGATGTAAGCAAGAAGTCCTATGTTTCCACTAATTTCTTTTGTTCTGTAGTAGTATTTCTACAATGAAAACACAGATGATTGGATTCCTTTGAATCACCTGTACAGCTGAAGGATCAAGACCCTTTCAGCCTATAGCTTGCGAGAATCAAATGCTACTGCATAAAATAGATATTATGCATATAACTGGAATTATTGTATCTTAGTGAAAGTGATCTTATTGGTATGCTTAATTCTATTTACAGATGACATGAAGCTGGGAGAAAGAGGTAATATATTAGATGTGAGCATTGTAAAATTCTGTTCTGATATATATGGAATTAACAATTTGTTATTGCTTCTGAAAACAGAACCATCTTTCAAGTATTAACAAATGAGTTCTCCATAGAGTGGATCTATGGGATTATTGTAATTAAATGAAATTTTGATCAACCACTAAGTAACCTGCTTTTTGAAAAATACCTCCAGTATGTCATTTACTATGCTGAACACTGGAGATAAGAAAATAAATACACATACCCACAGATACACACTCACAATATCAAAACTAAAGTGGAGGGAATGTTGGTATATGAATTTTTGTTTGCAGATGATTGTGTACTCAATGCAGCCTGGGAAACTGAGATGCAACAAAGTATGCATCAATTTTCTGTTGCTTGTTCTAATTTTGGCTTAACAATTAACACCAAGAAAAGGTAGGTCCTCCTAAATTAGCCAGCCCCACACCATCCAAATGGTGAAGTTTTGAGTGCTGTGGATATCTTCTCTTACCTTAGCAGTCTACTTTCCAGGAATGTCCTTCTTGATAATGAGACTGACATACACTTTGCTGGAGCTAGCTCAGAGTTTAGGAGGCTTCAACGGCAAGTGTGGGAGAAAAGAAGTATTAGATTGACTATCAAACTGAAATTCTGCAAAGCTGTTGTCCTGATCTCATTGTTGTATGTCTGCCTGGAGAGTATACCAGTGCCATGACAGGAAAAATGAATCACTACCATTTGAATTATCTTAGGAAAATTCTGAAGATACCAGATAGATCCTGAGATCTTTTTCAAACTAAATGTCAGGCATTTGAACTCTATACCAGAGAATGCAGCTCTATTGGGCTAACCACATAGAATGCCAAATATATGCTCAATAAAAAGATTATTTTATGGGCAAGCGTTCACAAGGCAGTCAGAAAAAGCGATACAAGGACACTCTCAATATCTCTCTTAAGAACTTTAGAATTGATTGTATGAGATGGGAGACACTGGCACAAGACTACTCAGTTTGATGTACCCTCATCAGAGAAGGTACTGTGCTCTATGAGCAAAGTAGAATTGAATTAGCTCAGAAGAGACACAATATGTGCAAAGTTAGAGAAGCCATCCCAAATGTTCATATAGACTATTTGGGTCCAATCTCTGATAGAATATTCTGAGCTTATATTGGTCTGATCAACCACAGTTGCATATATTGTAATTCAATTCTACCATAATGATGTCATTTTGGTCCTCTTTGAGAATGAAGGACAAGCAAGAATTCTCTTTCTGTGTGTTTGTGTGTGCATGTAAATGTGTGTGTATACACATACATATGTCAGTGTACATATACTTTTGCATACTAGATGCATATATAAATCACATAAATATACATGTCTATATAAACATGTACAACTTATGCACATTTAGAATACTTAGGAATGGCAATTTTTTGAAAGAAAGTATTAGTGGTTGACGTCTTGTAGAAGCTAACTTTTGAAGAAAACCAAGCATTCTATCAAGAGGCAATGCATTCTAAAGTTGAGTTCAGCCTTAAAAAAATCATGGATATTATGGAGACAGAAGTGACAACATTTGATAATTCATTTGATGGATATCTTAGATGAATGAGAGTAAAAAGGTGAGGATGATGATAAAGTTGTAAATTTGACTGACTAGAAGGATGATTCTGTTTTCAGCAGTAAGAACAAAATTAGGAAGAAGGAGTTGAAGGTAGGGTAAAGATAATGAATTCTATTGAACTTGAGAAACTTCTGGGAGATCCAGTTCAAAATTTACAAAGCATAGTTTATGATTTAAAATTGCATCTCATGGGAGAATTTAAGGATGGATAGGTTGATATGAGACATCTGAATTTAAAAGATAAAGCAGTGGTAGTTAATGAGATAACTGAAAGAATATGAAGAGAGACAGAGTTACAGACAGAAACACAGAGAGAGCATGAGAAAGAGAGAGACAGACAGAAAGAGACAGAGACAGAGAAAGAGGGAGATAGAGACAGAGAGAGAAACAAAGAGAGAAGATAGGATAAAATCTTGTCATATATCCTGTTAATGCTCATGGCAGAGATGATTACTTCCAAGAAGATTGATTTGTGATCATGTAGTTGGGAGGAGAAGCAGTATTGAACAGTGTCACAAAAACTCAAAGAGAAGACAGTGTCTAGAAGGACTAGGTGATCAACAGTGTTAGATTCTGCAGAGAGCTCAACTGTTAATTAGGATTAAGAAGAGGTAATTTGATTTGACAATTAAGAGAGCATTACTAAATTATAAGGTCAAAAGCCAAATGGTGCAAACGTTTACAAAAAAGCAAGAGAATAGAAAGTAGAGGTATGGATTGTGGAAAATGTTTTCAAAGATTTCTGGCTAAGAAAGACAGGAAAGATGCAGGGTATTTAACAGATGGTCAAAGATAGAGAGGCTTTTTATTAAAACTGGGCAAACTAAGGAATGTGTATAGATAACAAAATGAGGAATTAGTACTAATGGAAAAATTGAACATTAAAGAAAATAGAGGAAAGCTACAGAAGAAAATGAGAAGAGATAGGATTAAGACTGTTTGTAGAGGTGGTGGCCTAGGAAAGGGAAAGGATGTTGTTTTCATAAATAAAGATATAATTAAGTTTAATATCAAAGTATTAGATGAATAGAAGAAATAAGACTATGAATGGCCTTGGGTTTTGATGTTAAGTATGCTCAAAATGTGGAGAAGTGGGAGGTTTGGGAAGAGAAAAGAATGTTTGGAATAGTCTTTGTGGAGATAGGATCAAGAATCAGAGAGGTTTAAATGATTGGTTTCTAGGGCCAAGCTGAGAATAGAGAACATAAATTGGAAATTGACAATCCCATTGATTAAATTTTTTTAAATTTTAGGGATTAATGTAAATTTAGGGATAATGATCTTAATTTACCATTTCTCCTTCATAATGTAAAATATTGTGTTAAGTTCTAGACAATATATTTACAAAAACTAACCACCATCAGTAAAAAACAATGGCAGTGCAAGTGGAAGAAGGTGACCAAAGTGTTGAAAGGACTAGATTCTGTGCCATATAGGACTAAGTTAAAAGAAGTGATGAGTTTTAGGTTGTAGAAACAGTAATATGATGGATCTTTTTAAATATCTAAAGAACTATCAAGAGGAAGGAATATTAAATTGGAATACATGTAGAAAATCCTAGTGAGATATGAAGAGAGAAAATTTATAGACATAAAAGAATAGTTCTTGGAAAGGCATATTACAGATTAGTATCACTGAAGTAAAAGAATGGAGTAGGTTAGGCCAGGGGCTATTCAGATGAGTTCAGAAAGGAAAAAGACAAACAAATGAGAGAGAAATGAGAGAAAAAAAGAATGTGTGTGTGTGTGTGTGTGTGTGTGTGAGAGAGAGAGAGAGAGTGAGAGAGAGAGAGAGAGAGAGAGAGAAACAGAGAGAGAATGAGAGAGAGAGAAAGAGAGAGAGAAACAGAGAGAGAATGAGAGAGAGAGAGAAGAGAGAGAGAGAAACAGAGAGAGAGAGAAACAGAGAGAGAGAGAAAGGAGAGAGAGAGAAAGAGAAAGAGAGACAGAGACAGAGAGAGAGAGGAAGAAGGGAGAGAGAAGAAGAAAGGAGAGTGAGAAAGGGAGGAAAGTAAAGAGGGAAGCAAGGGGAGAGAGGGGGAGGAGGAGGGGGGAGAAAGAGCAAAATGAAAATATTTCTTAACCAAATCATGTGGGAAAAATCAATCAATTAAACAATCAATCAAACAGACAAAAGCATTTCAAAAATGAAGAAAACCAGCAAAGGTAGATTTATAAATGAGTTATATTTAGCATTATTAGTACCTGTGCTATAAAAAATAATTCTCACAAAATGAAAACAAAATGAAGAATTCTATGAAGCTTTGAGTGGCCCTCATATCCAAGTAAGGTAAAGAAAGAGAACAATACACTGCTAATAGTGATACAAAGTTGTCCTTCAGAAATCTAACCTAAAAATAATTGATTATCTTCTATATAATAATTATAGAGACTGAAATACTCATGCTTATGATTGATAACCTGATCCTTAAAAATGATCAGAAATCAGAGGTAGAACATTGTGTTTAGCAGGTTAGTTTGGACTAGTTTGGTTAGATCACAGAAGGTTTAATAAGGGCAGAGATATGTAATAAGCCTGTGAAGATTAGTTGAATTCAGGTTCTGAATGGCTTTAAATATCAGATGGATGAGTTAATTTTTTTTTTTTATTATAGAGGTTAAGAAGATGCCATTGAAACAATGGGGCAGCAGAGAGCCATGTTTTAGATTTTGGAATTATTATTTTGGCAACTGGCATAGCAATAGGATGAATTGAAGAGGAGGCAGGGAAACCATTTGGGAGGGCACTGCAAAAATCTGGGCAAGATGTGATAAGAGCCTGAATTAAGACTGTGACCAAAGGAATGAGAGAAGGTGGTATATTTTAATAATATTGTTAGGTAGAATTGACAAGAACTGAAAATTAATTAGACATGAAAGTGACATCTAGATAGGGAGAAGGATGACAAAAAGGTCCTAAACTTGGATGACCAGAAGGATGTTAGTGCTATAATAGAAATAGCAAAGTTAGAAAGAGAAGGGTGTTTTGGGGGAAAGATAATGTTTTGAGCACTTATACACAACTTACACACAACACTTGCTATATAAAGCACAACTTATTATATAATATATGGTGTGCATATTTATCCATAATTCATATGTATGTATATATTTAGTATATAGTAATATATAATAAATATACTTATAAATATATATTGTATCTATTGTATATGTGTCTATTATATATATTATGCATATAATATATTTTATGAATTCTCTCTTTCCTCTCTTCTCTTCCTTTCCCCTCTCCTCATCCTTTGTTTTAGCAGAGTGAGATAGAAAGCTACCTTCAGAACCAGGATTCTACTCTAATTGCTGTGTAGCAATAAGAAGCTGGACATATAATTTATCCTCTTGATCTTCCAGAAAACTTTCTATGGAATAAGTTGCAAAGAAGGTGTCAGCAAGCAGTTAAGAAGAAATCTATTATTGGGAGTTCCCTATACCATAGAAAACACAGGCTCAGTCCCTATTCCCATTCATTATAAATAATATAGAATAAGTCCTTATTCCTTTTCAATTATACATAATATGGAATAAAAAGTCTCTATCCTTATCCAATCATACATCACACAGAATAAAATTACTATCACTAAACACAATTATATATGCCACAGTTATTATATGTAATGTCATAAAATTGTGCTCCACTGGGTTTGGAAACTCATTAATCTCAATATTACTTCCAACAATGTAGATCACAACTCATTCAGATATACCTATCCTGTGAAATATATATTCACATAATCTCAAAAATTTTCCATAATGGTGCACCAAATTTGCTGTATTTAATATTCTAAGGAAGCTGATTTATCCATTAGTTATCCACTGCTGTCATAATGTATTCCATGTCATATTTTTATCATATATTTCTCTGTTAAAAACTTTTATAACACTTTTTTTTCTACAGTTTTTAGCTTGTGACATGATAAAGTTACTCTCACTCTTTGCCTTGACAAATAATGCTTTTTGAGGCATTCTTCATCAATTCTTCAGATATTTTGGTTTCCCACCATGTGTAATAGCCAAGCAGCAGCATCTATATAAAATACTGCTTTTAAATAGTAACTCCTTTGTTTCAGGGAAAGGATTCAGATCATTCAAATAATTTTCCTATTTCCTAAATGTTATCCAACCCATCCTCTTCCTTCTATCTTATTCCAGGTACATTTTTAATGCATTGTGCATTTTTAATGTATTTTCAAGATAATGTACTAAAAGACAAGCTATAGTGATTGTCCATCCAAGCACCTTTTAGAGTCTGGAAATACACAGTCTTCATTCACTTGATGTTTGTTAAGTGTTTTTAGATAAAAATTGTTAGTGTGATTATGCATCTCATTTAGGAAGCTGTTCTGTATTCTGGGATTTGATGGAATGAGTACAATATCATCTGTAAATAGCAGAATTATGGAAGGTCTCATCATCTGAATGGAAATCTTTCTTGAATTTATACTGGATGTCCTCTAAGAGAGTACAGAATTATTTGGATAAGCAAGAGCCACCTACTCTTTGTTTCATGTGATATTGATGATCACAAAGACTTTGAACAAGGTTATCTCTGTGTTTATGTGTCTCAAGAAATCTTGCTTTTCACCTAGACATCATCATAAGGGCATTTAAGGATGACACTTAAAGGAGGATAATCAGAAGATAGATGAAGAAAATGATCCAAAGGGATTTTTGGCTAACAACAACAAACCACAAAACATTTTCACTCTCAAAGATGTTGGATATATTATGTCTGGAACTTAATATAACAGACTTCAATGTGATTATTAAGAAAATAGAAGTGGAGATGTGAACAAAAATGCAAAAAGCAGGACTAGACTAAATGTGTATAGAGGGACTCTATGCTGGAGATAACATACTTCTAAGTATTTAAATCTACAATTCTCAAGGTAATTGAAAAAAAAAGATACCAAATATATTGAAAAATTACTGGATATTGTCACCATTAAAAATGGTGGCCAAAGAATATAACTAGTGATGAATCATTCGATTTATAAGCACAATTATCAAGCACCTCTGATGTGGCAGACACTATGTTACCCACAAGCTTACATTTCTACCCATATAAAATTTTGTAGAATACTCTACATATTCTTTGAACATTTGTAATTATAGTAAATTTGGGATGAGATGGGTGAGTCCTGGATCTGTGATTTAATTACTACAGGGACATCTTGATGAAGAAACTCTTTCTACTGAAGCAGAACAGATGATCTTTTTTTTTTTTTTTTTTCCTACGAAGGCTGGCTAAACATTTTAACTTCCTTTCTAGAGTCATTGCAAGTTTAAATATTCTTTGTGCTTCTCCTTTTAGTCAATCTATTATTGTCAGACATTACAGAGCAACTCTTCTTAGGGCAGATGACTCTGAATGGTGATTTGGAATTTATAGGATGATCAAGTGTTGTCAGCTGTTCTGTTTATGTTTTATTCATACTTTCTAACTCATTTCCTATTTACCTGCTAAAAATCCTGCTCAAAATAGTTTTTGGCAGACAGCAAATAATTCATTTAGTGGACATCTGTTCAGAATATTTTTGTAGATAATGATCAGATAAGAAATCACAATTGACTTCTATAGTATTCCTCTCAGAAGAGCCCAAAAGGCTTTTTTCCCCTCTCTCATCCTTTTCTTTTTCTAATTCCCATCTAAAATATTATACAGATAGTTATAGATATATTTTCTATTTCCAATGTATTGTATATGAGTGCTAGGCATTTAAATAAGGAAACATTTATAACCCTGTATAAATAGTAAAATAGAACAGAGATGTCAAACATGTGGACTAACTCCCAAATGTATCCTAAACCAGATTTGAATGTAATTGGGACATATTTAACAAAATAGATAACAAGACAGTAAACCATGGGTAACAGTATATTTAAAAACTAAGTCAATATGCCTCCTGCAGGGATACTTCAGTGTGGTTTAGTGGAAAGCATTCCTATTTGATTTTGACAGCTTTCTCTCACAGAGCACCAAAGAGGTAGATCCCATTCTTCTTTCTGCCACCCTCTATTTTTTTAAGTTTCAGAAAAGGACCTCGTTCTTCAAAAGAGTGACAGTTCAGTTCATGGAGTCTGTCATAATGACAGAAATAAAAAGAATACTCACTGTCATTTGGAGAGGGGAGAAACTTCCAAACTCTAAGACTTTGCATTTCCTAAAACTAAGTCCAGAAGAGCTTGAATCTACATTCATTTGGAGCCATAACAGTTCAGAGCATAATTGAAAAAGCTGCCTTCTAGGTATAAATTATTATTATTATTTGATGGAGTGAGATGAGAGGTTGCAAGAGAAAGGAGACAAGTTCAATAATTTCATTAGCATACATAGGCAACTTGTTTTGAGCTATCAATGTATGTTGGTGCCTGTTTGGAGATTTATAATTTTAGAGAGTTGCCTGGTGACAGTGAGAATTAAATTGTTTGGGATCATAACATCAAAGATTTAGAAATGGGTAGGAAGTTCAAGGTCATAGAATCCAACCTCTTTCATTTTATAGATGAGGAAACTGAGACTCAAAGAAGTTTGATGACTTTCTTAGTTTTACAACTACAATTAATCAATAAAGAAGCTTTTTTTTTTTGAACTCATTATTTAGCAGGCAATGTATTAAGGGCAGATATAATCTGAGGTTGGACTGTATCATTGGTCTTCCTGCCTTTGGAATTGAATCTCTTTTCATTGTATCATGCTGATCATTTTGCCTAGTTGTATATATGTGTATATATATGTGTATCTATATATGTATCCCCTTAATATAGCATAAACAATTACATATAGATGTATATATACACAAACATGTACAACATGTATGTATGTCTCTCTGTGTGTATATATACACACATTTTTATACTCACATACACCTTAAGCTAATAATTCTTCTTCTTTCAAAAATTCTTATCTAGAAACAAAATATCATACTAAGTGTTTTTTGTTTCAATTTAAAAGTGTTTATTAAGCATTTAATATGTATTAGGTATAGGAGATATGAAGACAAAAACAAGATAGTCTCAATCCTCAAGAATGATAGAGGGAAAAATTAGAGAGTATATATAACATGTGCATAGATAAGAAAAGACAAAACATATGTACAAAGTAATTTCTTGGTTAACAAGTAATAGCAGAAAGGAAGTAATAATCTTGTTTAGGAAAGGGGTCTTGAATAATACTCTGAATGAAGCTAGGGATCCTGAGAGGTTTGGATCAAGTTTACCTCAATGCAAATCTATTGAAATATTTTTATGTTAAGGAATTCTGAACAGATCATGATCCAAGTTTGTAGTCAGTTACATTCTCTCAACTTGGCAAAATGTGTATAGTTTGTAAAGGAATAAGGAATGAGGAATGATGCATTTTTAACTTTTCCAAGGCATATTTAACTTGATCTGAGTTCTTTATCATGTTTATATTGAAAGTAGAGGCAGACAGACTCAATGAATAGATATGAGGAGAGAATTTTTCCCTACCCCTCTCTTGCCTTCTTTTGCAGAGGAGGAGGGATTCTCAGATATAAAACATCTTGAACATTGAAATCTTTTAAATCTTTTAAAATTGTATTTTTTTTTTGTTTTTCTTCTTAAAAATTGTATGAGATAACTTTCTAAGATGGGGAAAAGAAAGACAAAAGGGGAAATTTTAGGAGACTTAAAAAGATATATTTTTTAAAGAAATGTGGGGAATTATATTTTGAAATATTGCATCGCTACAATCAATGAAAAAGGATTATAGTGATAGGAATTCTAAAATGTTAGAGTTGAGAAGGGTCTTAAGGATATTCTAATTCTGTCCTCTTAAAACACTTGTTTTATAAATGAAGAATGTATTGGGAGAAGTTCAGTGTTTGGTGCCAGTTCATATATCTTGTTAGTGGCAGAATCAGGATAAATTATTTTAGTTTTTGCATTGTTCTTCCACTCTATCATACATTAAAAGCAGCTGGCTACTTTTAACCCAGAAAAGTTTTCTAATTTAACTCTTTGGTCTCTTTCCTGAGTATCTTTTTTTTCTGCTAGGTATTTGTCGAGTAGTTGGTCTGGCTGGGCAAGAGAAGAAGAATACATAAATGAAAGGCTAAGAATCAATGATCACATAGGGAATAATAATATAACTATAGGCACATGCAAATTATAAGTTGTTTATATGTAAATAGCATGCAAATATAGCAATGGCCTTTCTTGTTATTCCTTGCAGCAACGTGATATTTCAGTGCCCTCTAGGGATTAAAAAAAATGGTCCTGGAAATTTCATTCTGGAGAATGCATGAATGAAAATAGCTCTGTAGTGTGCCATTCCTTATGGCCGAGTACAGTTTAGTTCAATGATGCTTATCTTATTATGAGCCACAGAATGGCTTTGCTCTTAGACACTAAGACCCTGGGTCTCAACTACCTGATCTCCCTGAGGATCTCAAATTGGATCCAGTTCCCTATGGGTCTTTAGAGGCTCAGATATAGCATAGAACTACATAATAATTTATAGAGCAGTATTTACTTTACTGGATCAAATAGGAAAGGGCAACATGATTTCTTTAGCTCTTCTAGAGATAAAATGACAATCTATGAGCTTTAAGAAACTGTGATTTAGTAGATAGAGCAATGGACTTGGGGTTAGGAAGATGTGTTTAAATCCTACTTCAGATATTTACTAGTTTTATGAACTTGGGTTAGTTTTTAGACTAAGTTTTATTATCTATACATTTAGAAGTTTAAGCTTATTGACTTCAGATTTCAGCTTAAAATATTTGATCCTATCATGGCTGAAGCCAGGACTAGGTAGAATGTATGGCAAATGTGGACATGACTTGATTCTCTAGGAAACCTAGTACAAAGGGACAAGACTTTCATGTAATTGATAGGATAAAGTCCAAATGAAATTATTATTCCAAAGTATGCTGAATTTAAAATAATTCCATAAATGCACATGCTGAATTGAAGAATATTCCTGGGGAAGAATAAAACTTTGTACCATTTCATTTAAATTAACCCCTAAAATATTTAAGATGACATTTTCTTGCACTATCAATACAAATTTGTCCACCAAAATAATGCTCTGATCATGTTAGAGATAGGACAAATAAATTCCAATCAAAGGAAATATCATACTTGTCTTCAGTTTTTGAAAGGACCATTGCATAGAAAAGGAATTCAATAACTTTAGCTTTGCAATAGAGAGGGAAAAAAAAAACCTACAATCATGTCACAATATCCCGTATTTTGACTTGATGTCAGGAAAACACATTTCTTAACAATAAGAACTGCTTCAAACTTAAATGACTTGCTTAGGAGGTAAGAGTTTTCTTCTTGAAATGGACCTATATGTACAAAACTGTCTATAGCAACACTTTTCTTGGGACAAAGAATTGAAATTGAGGGGATGTCCATCAACTGGAGAATGGCTAAACAAATTGTTTTAGGTAATTATGATGGGATATTATTGTGTTATAAGAAATGATGGGCAGGATGTTCTCAGAAAAAACCTGGAAAGCCTTCCCTGAGGTGATACACAGTGAAATGTACTGTGTAGAAAGTATTGTTGCTGTTTTGTCCTCTGTTCTCAGAGGCCCATGACATGAGGAAGGTGATGATATGATATGTAAGTGAATTTGGGTTAAGTGAGGGAGAGCTTGGCAAAGTCATCTGCCTCATTTTCTCCTCCAGAGCTCTCTGGGTAAACTGAAAAGATATAAATCAAGACGACTAAAGATGGCTCTGGATGAAATGGGGGATCTTGGTCTTAATAGCAATATTGTAAGATGATCAACTGTGAATGATTTAGCTATCTATTCTCAGTAGTATAGTGACTCAAGATAACTCTTAAGAACTTATAATAAAAAAGTTGTCCATCCCCAGAAAAAAAACTGATGGTATTTGAATACAAATCAAAACATTCCTTTTTTTTTCCTTCCTTATCTTTTCTTTTTACTTTATTTTTCTTGAGATTTTTTTTGGGGGGTGTCTATATTTTCTTTTACAACATGACTATTATGAAAATGCACCACTACACATGTATAATTTATATGTAATTGCTTACCTTCTTAATAAGATGGGATGAAGAGGGAGAAAGGAAGAGAATCTGTAACTTGAAATTTTATTTCCTCGAGTTACATGGAAAGATAATAGTTGCCAATTATCTTTACATGTAATTGGAAGAAATAAAATTTAAATCAACAACAACAAAAAATTTCCTGTTTTATTTGAGGTCTTTATGTACTATGGATGATTAGTTAACAAGTATGAAATAAGGGGAATTCTTGGTCATATATGGATTGAAGATTGAGGGAATAAGACCTCTTATGCAACTATACCTCTCTTTGATTTTATGAAAAAGTACATGGAAAAAAATGATGGCTAATTTTAAACTAATAAATCTTATGGATTTAGCTTTCTGAAATGCAAGTTTCTAGAGGATAAGGATTTGGAATTAAATTGGAATTACCAGATATGGGGCACAATAGACTTCATATGTGGATTGTAAAAATAAACTCTAAGTTTTGTCCTTTCCAGGATTTGCACACACAGAGAGACTATTTAACCCAATCTCTTCATTTCGCAAATGAAAACTTAAGAGGAGATTGCATTTTATAATTGATTTGTGCATATTTATTCTGAACTGCCAACTAGATTAGATATCTCTTGAAGAAAAGAAGAGGTTTCTTCATCTAACATTTCCTCATAGTTTCAAAGATAGCATGAAGTACTTACCAGGTGAAGAAAAGGTATTGTTTATTGATCGGCAAATTTCCTGCAGAGGGACTTGGAAAGATTTGAGAGGAGATTAAATTAGGAATGCTGCCTGTTCAACATAAGAGAAAAACAACTCTGTACTTCTACAAGATCAAACTCCTGCAATTTGAGAGGTTTCCACAAATTTCTTCTTCTGTTATAACTCTTACCTCTGAAGATGGACCATGTGGCACTTTTAGAGCCTTATCAGAGACAGTTGTCTTGTGAAACAACTAATTTCAACATAGTAAGGATAGGAGAATCATCATACTTAGGCCCTCACATCAGAAATCCAGAGGGGTTCATAGAGGAGGTAGAAAGAGATAATACACTTAATGACAAATTAGTTATAATGAACAGTTTCTTTCTCTCTCTTTCTCTCTTTCTGTCTCTCTCTGTCTTTCTCTGTCTCTGTCTCTATCAGATAGATAGATAGAGCTAGCATTGGCCTGTAGTAATACAATTAATCTGGTATTAAGGCACTGATAGAAAGGGTATTCAAAAGGAATGAAAACATGAGGAGTGAAAAAATATCTTTTTATTTTTATTGAAAAAGGTAATCAGGCTAACATAACAGAACTATCAACATGTATTACAACTCTCTCAACCATACAAAATCTTTTCAAGGGTCATCTATTCGTGAATCGGGGTCATTCTCAATGAGGGTATTTGTAGGAAGTAAATAGACTTTTGCAAGCAATATTCAACAATGGATCACATCTTTACTATTTCATAATTAGCTAAAAATAGAGAGTATGAACTGAATCTTTTTAGTATATAATTGGGGGATTTGACTGAACTCTAAAGATTTATTTGTCTAAGTCAATGAGACTATAAATATGTCTTCATGTAAAAACAACAGCCTAATTCTTTAGAGATTACTTTTTCTGGGAGGAGAGGTTGCTGGTCCCCTCAAAATGAAATTAATACATATTTATTTTGGGAAATGAGGGAGCTGTGTGGATAATACTTTATTGAAAGAAAAACCTCAACAACTCATGATACAATTAAAATATTTCCCCATGTGTATATTAAAGAAAAGAATGTGGGGTGTATAAATGTGTGTGTGTATGTGTATGTGCGTGCGTGTGTGTTTGTGTGTGTGTGTATTTGTCCCTTTAGGCACAGCTTAGGTACAGCATCTCATGTGAAAATTTTCTGTGATTATGCCAATAAGTTATTTATGACTTGCTTCGTATCGGGGATCTCTGGACATGAAGCGTGAGCCAAAGGACTGGTAATGGCTTTGTTGTCAGAATTTAATTGGAAAATCTGCCAGGATGTGGATTCCTTTGAATGGAGAGAGAAATACCATTGCTGTATTCTCACATGCAATAAAGGACCATTTTATTATTAAGGATCTCAATATCCAATTATGGATACAAAAGGTTTTAAAATTTTTATATTTATTTTTTTTATTTCTGTCACCTCTTTGAAAATTCCAGGCTTCATAGTCACCTCCACTAGAGGGTGTACAGGGGACAGGAAAGGAATAGAAACAAGCCAATCAATTTTTAAAAATTGGTCAAAATTCTGTGAAGTAAAAGTTTTTTATAAATGATATCGAGTTCTAAGACACCTAAATGTTTACTTTGAAGGCTTAGTCAATGTCTATTTCCTAACCCCCATACCCTCCAAAAGTAGAAGGCAAAGCTTTTAAAGATTTCAATCTGAGAGGATCTTAGAAGTCCTCTAATCTATTTCATTTTACATATGAATAAACTAAAGCCTGACATAAGTTAAGTGATATACTTATATAACAGAAATTAAGTAACAGCCCTGTGGTTCCAGACCTAGTGTTCTTTCCATTTAGGATCTGAAACATTGACCAACCAATTTTTGAATTTATCAAGGGGAATAGTTTTGAGGCTGCTTATTACAGAAAAGGGTGAAACCAAAGGACCCTGAGAAGAAGTTGCTAAATAGATACAAAAAGAGTCAAAAAACATTTAAATTTCAGTGATGGATAATACTCCTAATATCTAGCATAGATGAGACTACTTTGGTATTAATCAATTTAGAATTTACCTGTAATGAGCAGATTACAATTTACCTATGCCAATCTATCCTATGTGACTTTTGATAGTGTCTACTAATAAATGCTTGAGGGGATGTATCCATTGTCCTCTGTGTGATTATCCTTTTCAGTTCGCTCAACACAATTGGGTTCTATGCCTTTCAGAAGCACAGCACTAACAGACTATTAAAAAGATGGGTGTTTGAAATTTTTTATTTTAATTTTAAACTTACACAGAAATAATTATGAATATATTCACAAAGAAAAATGATTATATATGAACTTGTGAGCTTCTATTATGTATCTTTTTTTTTTAAGTTTGTATTAAATTTAACATGAAAGTACCAACAGTGTTTTTTTTTTTTTGTTTTTTGTTTTTTGTTTTTTGGTCTGTATCCCCTTCTGAACTTCCTTCTGCCCTGTTCTGTGTATTTTTAAATAATTGTTTCTTTGTTTTTCTGAGTTACTGTCACTATTTAATCATTCTCTCCTAAATTCCTTCCCAATATTTGCAGAGGCAATTGGGGTTAAGTGACTTGCTCAGGATTACACAGCTAAGAACATTAAGTGTCTGAGGTCAGATTTGAACCCAGTTCTTCCTGACTTCAGGGATGATGTTCTATTTACTGCACCATCTAGCTGCCCCTCAAACATATTTTTAAAGAGAGAAAAAACACAACTCATAATAAATAAACATAGGTTAGTAGAAGCCTCCAGGCAAGCCATTGACAACTTCTTGGGGAGGAGAGAAGAACCTGTTACATATAAGGATTACCTTGTACAATGGAGGGTGAGAGGATTTTGGATTTTTTCATCTGCATCTTAATCAGTGTCTCTCAAAAAACTAACAATGTCTACATTAAGGGACCATTCATAAACTAGACACGACAAGGAAAGAGCTTTAACAATCTGTAGAAGAAAAGAAGCTATACCATATCTAAGGCAAAGTTCGTGTGGGTCTCATTAAGAATTGAGGATGTCTTTCAGTAACCAGGAGCTGGGTACTTCCTTTGTCAGATATGTTGTAAAATTCAGTCTTATTTCCCCCAGAATTCTCTATGTATTTGTAGGAATGCTTCAAAGTTATTTGTGGTTTGTACCAACTATTTGCTTATATCATCTTGGTAAATGTCCTTTAACAAAAGGTAGGTATTTCTGACTGAATAATTGATATGTTGATAATCATAGGGGAAGAGGGACAGACTGGTGGAGGCATATATAAGAAATAGCATTAGAAAATGGCCATTCAATCTCTAAGTCTCGTCTTAGAATTCAGCAAGGACATTGAGTAATAATCTTCCGGTTACCCTAGCCACTAGTTTGAGTGGAAGGTGAGTGAATAGTTACTGAACATTTACTACAACAGGACAAAAACATAATTATCCCTGCCTTCAAGGGATTTAAGATTCTATTAGGGGAAAATAACACGTACATTCCTTTATTCAAGAGGTTTCAGGGGTTCCCTTTTATCTCTGGGATAAAATGCACATTTCTCTTTTGGGGAAATTTAAAGCCCTTTACAATCTGGTTCTAATCTATATTTTTAAACTGATTTCTCATTGCTCTACTTCATTCATTTCTCCATTTCTCACTCCATTTCAGCAAAATGGACCTACTTTTTTTTTTTTTCCTGCATATGGCATTCCATTCTTCACATGCATACCCTTTCAGATGCCTAGGACTAATTATCCCTTTTTATGCTCATATCTTAGAATTCTAAACCTCCTTCAAGGTTTAGTTCAAGTGCAACCCTCCTAGAGGAGCTTTTCTCCTATTACTCTTTATAAAGCATTTAGTATTCCCCAATTCATCCCTAGCCTTTAACCTGTAATTATTTTGCATTTACTATTGTCATTTGCATTTTGGTGCTTACATATCTATGTTAATACTGCTTTCCTCTAGGAAAATGTAAACTCCTTGAGAACAGAAATAAACTTCATTTTTTTCCTTTTATTTCTAATGTCTAGCACTGTGAGACACATAGTATGAATGCATATGCTAATTTTTAAACTGAAGGCAGGTGGTGGCCCAGTGGTTAAAAAACTGGGCTTAGAGTCAAGAAGAAATGAGTTCAAATTCAGACTCTGTTTTCCTTAATACACTGAAGAAGAAAATGGCAACCATTCCAGTATTCTTGCCAAGAAATTTTTTTTTGCCAAGAAATTCTTTGCCAAGAAAATTCAATGTACAGTAATGGGGTCATAAAGAATCAGACAACTGAATAACAATATTTTTTAAAATTAAGATGGTGAAATAGTTGTAGCAGGCATTGTTTTTGTACTATAAAACCTCTAGATAAACTATTTCATTCCTCCAAACAGCTACTTGTGTCAAGTTTAGCATGAGTTTAATGTTTAAAGTTTCTATTTTCCCTTTCAAAGCTAGACAGAAAGTCACCATCTTGTGAATGATCTTTAAGCCTATACCTTGATTTGAATTTATGGCCTGTCCCTTCATAACATGCCCCAATCTGGTTTCTGTGACTTGAGCTTTTGAATTAGTCTGAAATTGGGGGTAGTGTGTGTGAAAGCTTCCCACCAGCCATTTTCTTGTATACTGATAAAATATAATGAAGTTGGTTGAGCAAATAAAAACTAAACATGTATAAATATACATATTTGTACATAATGCATATTATACATATTATATAAGTAAAATAAAGCCTCAAATATGACATAATTCTCAATTTAATAATCTAGAAAAGCTTCATTGCCCTTGCTATTAAATAAATTTGTTATTTCTCTTATATATTTATATCACTCATATTTTCGGTCCTGTGAGAGAAAAATGGATATATATTAACTGAACTTCATGCCCTTTGTAAGAGAGTCAACAAAACCTCCCACACATGCAACCCTGATACATGTCAAACTGAAAAAAATCTGAAATAATGATAATATATTATTTATGTTTTTTTTTTGGCCTCCTTATAATAAGCAGTACCCTTCAAGGAGTTCAAGAAATTCACTGATAATTATGAGGGTGAATTGGTTTACTGCTAAAAGAAGACTCTCACCTCTAATTGAAACTATGGGAAGTGTGAGCATAAATTAAGAGAGTTGTTTAACAGATTATTCACAGCTTGTTACTAGGGATTTTTTCACCCTTCTTTTGGGTTTCTAAAATATCACAACAAAATCCACTTACAGAAATTCTGCAATCCGTGTGGTTGTGTTTTGTGAAAGTCTTCCTCTCTCCCCAGTGCTAAAGTGTCTAGTATCCAATTCAAGATAGCTCTCAACATTATGATGCCTCTGTACAGACCTATACACTGGGAACTTCATTTGCTTACCTACCTGAGGTTATTTAAGTGCTTGTGATGTCGGAATAGAAACTCCCTTTACCTAGTCATGTCAGATGTCTATAATTTCAAGAATTTCCTGATCTTTAGCAGTTAAATGACTTACCCGATGCCACACAGCTAGTGCCAGTGATAGATTTCAATTCTATGCCTTCTTAATTTCAAGTCTAGCGTTCTTTTTATTCCAAGCCACATCATCTTTGTTTCCTTAGTTGAAATCAGATGAGTTCTATATTTGTCCCATTTTTAACTACAAAGAAAAATACACTTAAGTTAGACGAGCTAAAAAGAACAAGACTACTTCTAGATATGAAATCTATTTTTTGTTTAGAATGGAGATGAACAATTCTTGCCAACACAGCATACATTAGTTATGCTGCTTATAGTAATAAAGGCATAGTACTTACTCCTTTCATAGGAAGTGATTTATGTTGGTAAATATCATTGTAAACAATATTTATTTGAGAAGAGCATCAAGAAAGCCAACAACTTCCATGATTTGTATATTCCACCTGCAAAAAGGCAGTGTCTGGTGATGGTAATTTGTCTATTCTCTTTTTCTCTCTCTTTTTAAAGAATTAATTATATATGTGAAATATATGTTTGGAGAGGCTTTAAATACATGCTTATTATGGATATAGATATTTATGCACATCAATGCATTCATACATGTGTGTGTGTGTGTGTATTTACATATGTGTGTGTATTGAATAGGAAGCTAACTTGGATGTTAGGAAAACTTGAGGAGAAATCCCATACTGATTGACTCATGCAAGACCAGAACTTCCCAAGACCAGAAAATCTTCAGGAGGCAGAACTATTTCAATACAAAAGATTTTCCCATTGGTAGTGCCATATCTCAATGAAATTCCAGGTTGGGTTGTATGCATACATAGGTATATATCCCAGATCTCCCAATTTCATGTGGTTTTAAGCATTAATAGCTTATTTGTAAGCTATTTACTAGTGTAAAACCATATTAGGAATTTGCAAAATGTGGTATAATTCATATTTACCATATACATACTATTTGTGCGTGTTGATATGTACATAGACATGCAGATGCAGAGTAGATAGCAGGCTCTATAAATCCTATTCCTCACACTTCCTAGTTATTTGACCTTGGATAAATTAGTCAATTGATTTGCAAATCAAGCAACAAACAAGGACACATCTATTAAAAATAGCTTTTCATGTGCTTTAGGGAAGGTAATCCCTACATTTTGAGTTTTCCACTTTAATTAAATCTATATTCACATTAGATGATGTGGACATAAATATACCTGTGCTGAACAGATTCCAAAGAAGTACCTTTGAAAATATATCAATTCAAATTCTTTTGAGTGGAAGGCTTTAAAACATTCTAGGTCTTTATGAAATCAGCATGATGCCATCTGTAGACATGACTTTGGAAAAACTCTTCTATGGGAGTGCTGGATTTTATTTTTTTAATTTTTTTTTGCTTTTTTTCACTTAATAGCATTTTTACCCCAATTACATGGAAATATAATTTTAACATTCTTTTTTGTAAGATTTTGTAAGAATTCCAATTTTTCTCCCTTTCCCTTTCCAAGACAGCAAATAATCTGAAATAGATTATACATATAAATCCTGTCAAACACATTTCCACTTTAGTCTTGTTGTGAAAGAAGAATCAGAACAAAAAGGAAAACTATGAGAAAGAAAAAAAAACAAATAAAACCAGTGAAAATAGTATTCTTTGATCTTCACTGAGACTCCATATTTCTTTCTTTGGGTGTGAATAGCATTTTTCATCATGAGTCCTTTGGAATTTTTTTGGATTACTGTACTGCTGAGCAGATCTAAGTCTATCAGAGTTGGTCATTGTATAGTATTGATGTTACTATGTACAATATCCTCCTGGTTCTGCTCACTTTAATCAGCATTAGTTCATAAAAGTCTTTCTAGACTTTTTTGAAATCGTCCTGCTCATCATTTTTTATAGCACAATAGTATTCCATTACATTCATTTATCACAGTTTGTTCAGTCATTTCCCAAGTGATGGGCATCCCCTCAATTTCCAGATTTTTTTTGCTACCACAAAAGGAAGTGTTATATTTATTTTTGTACATGCAGATCCCTTTCCCCCCTTTTTAATCATCTCTTTGGGATGTAGATCTAGTAGTGGTACTGCTGTATCAACAGGTATGTACATTTGCTAATTGTGGAATACTGATCAAGATATTTAAATTTTCTGGATCCCAGTTTCCTCATCTGTTATATTAGGATCTTGATGAACACTTTAGATTTTTTTTTCATATCTAAAACTATGAGTATATGAACTTTTATGTGCTAAAACTGTGAAAACAGTATGTCCTTTGTGGATAGTTTCAAATTGTACTCCAGAATTGTTGGATTAGTTCAAAACTCCAACAATAATGTATGTGTTCCAATTTTCCTGCACTTTCTGAGTGCTGGATTTTTAGTCAGATAGGCATGGATTTTATTCTTTCTTTAGGCATTTTCTTAGCTTTTTGGACTTGGGAAAATCTCAACCATTCTCTGCTTTATATTCCAAATCTATATAGTGAACATTACAATATTTGAAGTGCTTATTTCATAGGGTTATTGTGAGAATTAAATAAAATTATGTTAGAGAATGTCAGCCATTAGGATTAGTTATGATAACAACTATTACATGGTAGTAAATAGGTGAAAACAAAATATTAATTAATAAGCTTAGTTCTACCTTATAGTAACAAGTAAAGCTTAATTGTTTTAAAAATTTCCAATAGCAAAGAGTGACTGAAATATAAATTTTAGAAAGTTATTTAAAATAAAATTTGTCAATATTAAATATAGAAAAAGACTACACTACTTTTTACTTTGCAAAAATCAGCCATAATTTATATCACCCCAAATAGATAAGACATGTTCATTCCACAGTATTTAACACAGGTAAGTGTATAACATAAAAGACCATCTGTCGGAGAGTCCCTCCTGGAAGATGGTAAGGGCAAAATCTTGCTTCTTTCAGAATTAATTTTATAATGAGATGTCTCTTGGAAATCTCAGGTGATTCTATGCAAAATAGGAAACTGTACAGGGAATTCCCTATGTAAATTAATAGGTTGATGTTAATAAGGAGATGTCGTGCTAATTCTACCTTTACTAATTGCTAGTATAATCATAATAAAACAAGACAACATGACAACATATGAAAGTAAACAATGAGAAAAGGACAGCACTGTTTATTCATCATTTGTCATTAATATGATGATGCAACAGTAAGAAGTAAGATAGGAAGAAAAATCTATTGGTTTTTGTAATGCTCATTCCCTTGCAGAAATAATTGTGCCTCTGAAAATAGATTCATAAAAAAATTCATGTAACCTAGATTGTAAAACCAAGTTCAATTATCCTATTAGCATTTAAAATTTTCCCTAAAGTGAGTGATAACTCAGTTAAGCTTCTTTGGTTTCAGGTAATGAGATTCACCAACTTTAGATATTTCTGGTAAGTTATGCTCTTCACTTGTGGGAAAAATTATCTACTTCTGGACACTCATCTCAGGGACTATATTAATAATTGATTCTCTCCATGGGCAGATGTCAAACTGGAATGTTAATTAAGAACACCTGTATTTGAATCCTGCCTCAGACACTTGCTAACTGTGAAATCCTGGCCAAATTATTTCAATTTTCTGGGCCTCAATTATCTCATCTGTTACATTAGGAACTTGATGCATTCTTGAGATCTTTTTAGGATCTAAAAATATGACTCCTTTATGTGCTAATTGGAACAAAAATGCAAAAATAAACAAAAAATTAGGTATGAAGTATACATTAGTTTACATAAAATGGATTAAAAGAAATAGTCTTTCATGGTCAAGAATCCTAAATTTGTAGCTTATACATTTAGAATAGTTACATTCTTCAAACCTGAAAAGTATTTATGCTTTAGTGAGTCTAAGTTTGCTCTCCACTCATACATATTATAACTTCTTTATCTCTCAGTAGGCAGATTATAACGGTTATTGTCATCGATACACTTCTTTATCCCTCTAGCATTGAGCTTTTGACAGTAATACTGATCCTCAATAGCCAAAGAATACAATTGGGCAGATTCTCAATACTTTTTCAGCTTATTATGTAGACCCTCACAGAGTTTATACTCAGTGTAATTTCCACTCCTTGATTAAGCATTAAGATAATATTTGAAAGAATATATCCATTAATCAGTATTACTTAATCACCCACTGTATGTAGGGCATTGTACTGTGTTGTGAGAGAAACAAAATTTGGATGAGAAATTGCCTCATTACTAATGAAGCTTACATAATAATAATGGCTAATATTTATATATTACTTTAGGTTATGCAAATGCTTTGAATAGATTTTCTCATTCGATTTCATAACACATTTGTGAAAGATGTAGCATTAACATTTTCATTTTACAGATGATGAGGATGAGACTGAAAATGATTAGGTTATTTTTTGAAGATCACACATTGAGAAAATACCTGCAGCATATTTCCATATTAGGATATTGCAAAAGAAAAGAGACCTCTGCCCCCCAAAAAAAGAAATAGAAAAAACAAACATTCACACTCTATCCTTCTACAAAATCGCTATCAATTGGTATCAAATCTCCCCTTCTTATCCGAATTCTTACATTTTTCCAGCTCTTCTACCTTTTTTTAAACTTTTAAAAATTGCCTGCTTAAACCAGTTAAACTTTGGTCTTTTCCTTTCTTCCTTACTTTTTACTTTTTTCTATTTCCACGTGTCACTTCTAACTTCAAATATCTTATATACATATAGCTACTTGTTTCTGTTCGCACAGCAATGCACTCCCTCCTCCCCTTTTCTCTTCCACTGGATTCTTTCAAGATTGAACTCAAGTTTTCATGTCAGCATGAGACCTTTCTGTGTCCATTGGTTAGTACTTTTGTTCTGTGATTATCTTCTATGAAACTATTTACATTTTGTTTGCACATTAGAATGTGAGTTCCATGAAAACAGGGGTAGTTTTTAACCTTTCTCTGCATCACACAGTACATGGCATATCTAACCAATTCATAAATTCATGTTGACTAACTGATCTGACATACATCCTTTTTGACTTATTATTTTTACTTACATGATATGATGATTCAGAATTATCTTCAAAGTTATTCCCTTTCCCCATGTTAAGTCTTTTAATTTATGTGTCATTCTTTTGTGGCTTTCTTTTTAAGAAAAACTCATTTGCACTGATATCCTTATTTCCATTTAAACTATTTTGAATTTGATTCTTTCATTCATGGGCTATAAAATATATGTTCCATTTTTATTCTCTTTCTGTTTCTCATGAAATCAGGGCTTCTCTCCCTTCCTTACAAAGATAGGAACTAAGGATGTGGAACACTGAATATATTGTCAAATTTGATTGATGTTTCAGTTTTGCTGAAATGCTTTTTTTTCTTCTTTTTCCTATTCTTTTAAAAATAAAGAATGGCTTTTTGTATTGGATATAGAGAGGTGTAAATTGGGGAATTAATCTGATACAACAACAAAATTTGTTAATAAACGTAAAAAAATCTAGCACTTCCACAATGTAAAAATTGTAATCTTTCCTTTCCCCCATCCTTAAACAGATGCAATTATAATTTTCCCAGCTTCCTATTCCTTTATTTTTCTTAATTTGTATTTTTTTTGGAACGTATTTTATAATGTTGAGCTTCTAGAAATATCAATTCATGAAGTAGGAATGGTCTATGAACCTTAGGATGTTGAGGTAATTCTAACACCTTAGAGTTTATGTTCCCTGAGGTCTTATACATCCCTAGATCTCGGAAGGAATTAAGGTCAGAGAAACAAAATCCTCAATCTTAGAAGGTGATAAATCCTCTGTCTTTCCCATCATATTGATTGGAATATATTTTTACTGGCATCCATTCCTTTTTTCTTCTAAGGTGATACCAGCCTCTACTTTATCTCTTCCTCCCAGTGCCATGTTCTGTAGATCATAACTTGTTTCACAGAAACCCACATACTTATTAAAAAAAAAAAAAACCGAAGACATTTATACTTACCCTGTGCTCATATCTGGGCTTCATGGGAGTTCATTTCTAAGTCTCCTCTGTCTCTTTCCTTCCCTTGATTCATTCAAGCTATTTTCCATTCTATTATGCCTCCTAAAAAATCCACAATTTTTTTTTTTTTGCAGAATAATAGAAAAAAATATCCAAACCTTTTCCCTAACTACTTGACTCTTCTCCTTTTCACTGATATGGCAGGTGTATACACACACATACAATTGAACTTATTGTTATTGTGGGGCTGGGCAGAATGAATGTTTTCTATGTTCCCAACCATACAAAAAGAACCAGTTAAAATAAAAATGTGTGTGTGGATGAAGGCTGTGGAAGGTATTGGTACAAAGTTGCCTAGAGAGAAAGGAGCCTAGAAATCATGCTATTGTGAATCACCCTTTGATGGACTTTGCCCAGGGCAGTGACCTTAATGAAGTTCTTATTTAGACATTTCAGTAAGGAACCTGCGGAGGACAGTAACTGCTATTTGAAACATCAGCCTACTAGGGGACTGACATTGAATATGACCAACATATAGAGAGAGAGGTATGGTTAGTGATAATGTAAGCTAAAAGAAGTTTTGCCATCTAATTATTCTTTATTCATGTAGTTAAAATCACAATTATTAGATAGTTATCAGATTTCTTATTTTGAAATTAGACTTCAAATAACAGCTTCACTGTTGTCACTACCAAGAGTGAAGTTTTAAAATCCATCTGTAAGTGGGAAGCTTTCTGTGTTATGTATGGAATTTTTTTCAGACTCAAAAATTTCTTTTGCCCAAGGTTTTTTCACCCAGTGGAGCAATATAGTGAGGAATGGTTGGAGTTTATCAAATTAGTTCTTAGAAAATATATATTTGCCTAGAGCAGATTTTCTCGACCTTTTTCTGTGTCATGAACCTCAATGGCAATTTGATGAAGTCTACAGAGCCCTTTTCAGAATGATGTTTTAAAATTAAATATACAAACTTTTAAAGGAAACCAAAGGTTGGTGGAAATAAAGCTGTATTTTTCCCCCATCAGAGTTTATGGACCACCTGAATTTACAAAGCTAAGAAACTCTGACCTACAATTTTGTGAATTTGGCCATGGGAACTTTAACTTGAAAATATAAAAGGAGTGAGAAAATAACGAGCTAGAAAGAAGAAATAACAAGAAAAAAATCTCAGTAAGGAGGATGAGTATTCAGGGGAGAAAATGGCATTGAAGAGGGCCCATACAAGTATTTGGGTATTAAACACACATGCAAAACAGGGGCCATAAGCAAGGAGAACTGGAGATCCTGGGGCAAGAAAGTGCACATAATCTTGAAGGCCTTACTTAACACTTTATTCTGAGGGATTCCTAATAAGAAGATACCTATGGAAGTGTATATTTACAATTAAAAATCATTTCAGTATGCCAGTTATAAACAATGTAAATTTCTATACTAGGGTTTAAAAATCATCTTTAAAAATACAGAAAAGAAGAAATAGGATTTGCCAACTTTTCTTGTGGAAAAAGATCTGTAGTTTTTAGTGGAATATTTCCCGAGAATGAGAGATGTGGAAACCAAAAGAATCAGAAGAAGGGAAAGCATCATTTTTTTTTCTATTATTTCCTTCTTAAGCCACCCTGAAGTATTTTGTTCAATTCTTGACAATATCAAATTTTAGGAAAGACATAGATGAGCTGGAGGGTACAAGAAGGATATGGTCAACTTGATTAAAGAATTGGAAAACACACCAAATAATAATTAGTTGAAGGACCTGGGTTACCTACTCTGTAAAGGAGACTGGTAATGTCATAGGTTGCTTCATTCATTTGGAAGTCTGTAATATAAAAGAAAGATGAGATTCATTCTGTTGGTCGCCAAAGGGAAGAATAAGAGGTATTGAGGGATATGCAAAAAGGCAGATATAGATCTGATCTTGATGGGATGTATGGAGGGAAAGTACAAAATTACAGCTATCCAAAGCAAAATGGACTGTCTCAGGAGGGATCTTCTTAGTGGAGATATTTCAAGCAAAGTCTAGTTGATCATTTCTAGGAGGATATTATAGAATAAATTTTTGGTCAGATTTGAATACAAATAAATGATCTTTGTGCTCCTTTCCTTTCCTTAGATTCTGTAAATACAGAATTCTGTCTTTGTTTTTTTGATTATTCTTAGATGAACTCTTTATCCTAGTCAACTTGGGCCAAGGAATTTATTAACATATCTATGTATTTGTTAATAAATTTAATGCAGTAGCATTTTGGCTTAGTGGACGTGGGAATCAGCAAAATAGGAATCCAAATTTTGTCTCAGTCACTTCTAGTTTTGTGACTCTGCACAGGTTATTTAATTTATCTTAATCTCAGTTTCCATAGTTATAAATGAATAATAAATAGTACTAACATATTGTTTTGTGATAATATATGTGGGATGATATCATATATAATAAATGTGATAACATATTATATGATATATACACCATGATATTATTATTAATTAAACTTGTTTGTCACAGAATACTCTCAGACTTGTTAGATCCTTGCTGGTTCAAACTTTTTTTTTCTTGGCTATATTATGATTTTTTTTTTCAATTGCGCTTAATTATCTTCATATTTTTGAATGTCAGTAAATAACTCATAAACATTTATTAAGCGTCTACCACATGCCAGACACTGCAGCATGAATTGGGGCTATAGAAATTAAAAAAAAATTAGTTCATAATAGTTTGAATAATAATAGTATCAAGGATTTCACTATTTAATTAGGAAGACAATATTTGAACAACTATGTACAAACAAGATACATTCAAGGTAAATTGAGGATAATGAAAAGAAGAGAGGCACTAGAAACAAGAACGAGCAAAAAGGCTTCTTGGAGAAGATGAGATTTTCACTCAGATTTGGAAAAAAACAGAGAAGCTGGGAGGCAGAGATGAGGAGGAAGAGCATTCTTGGCATAGGGTATAGCCGGTTCAAAGACCCGGAGCCTAGAGATAGAGTATATTGATGGAGGAACAGGAGAAGCCAGTCTTACTAAATCACAGCATAAAGAGTAAGGTATAAGAGTTTGAAATTTATGGATGGGGTAGATTATGAAGAGCTTTCAATTCTGCAAAGTGGATTTAAATTTGATCCTAGAGGTAAGAGAGAATTACTGGAATTTATTCCACAGGGACATGACATGATTTGAATTCCAATTTAGAAATTTCATCTTGGAAGTTAGAAATATCATTCTGGAAGTTGAGTGATTGAGTGGAAGATAGATTGGAGTGGGCAAAAACTTGAGCTGGAAGATTTAACTATTGTGATAAATAGTCCAGTCATGAGGTAATGAGGACCTGCTCTAAGATGGTCCCAATGTCATGAGAGAAACAAGAATATAAGAAGGATGTGAAGAAAGTAAAATCTACAAGATTTAGAAAGAGATTGAGTATGGAGGATGGGAGAGTGTGAGGGATTGGGGATGTTACCTAGGTCATGAGCCTGTGTGTGACAAGAAGGATGATGGTGTCAAGGTAGGTAACATGAGGCAAGAAAAACTTGGATTTTTTGGGGGCATTTTATTCAAAATCAGGATGCAATTAAGTGGTGCAACTCATCTTCCTCACTTCAAAACAGGCCTCAGATTCAATGTCAAATGACTACAGTATCTTTGCCAAGAAAACCCCAAATAGGGTCAAGAAAAACTGGATCTGACTGAAATTATTGAACAACAATTCAAAGACAAAGTCTCCTATTTATTGTCCTGCAATCTTGGAAAGTCTGCTCAGCTTCTTGAATCTTGGCTTCTTCATATATTATAAGGAAGGCTGGACATTCTTCTCCTTCTAAATCTAAATCTAGCAGATTCTGTTAGATTTATTCCATTGGAAACCAAGAAGACAGCCATGGTTTTATAGGATCAGGAAAAGATGAGGATTTTCTTCTTATTCTATAACTCAGAGCACCTAACAGTATATTTCTTTCCAATGATTATCAGTTGATATCTATTCCCTAGACAAATTTAAGTAGCTTTGTTGTGTGTATTAAAGGAGTAAATTCTTTTGGAACAAGATATTTCACTAAAAAATTTAGGGCAATTTCTCCCACAACTATATATAGAGTCTAAAAAAAGTCAGCTCAAGCTTAGGACACATGTGACATACTCTTTGAAACTGCATGGACTGTAGCATGTAGTCCAATTAGAGCAGGCAAGTCTTTTTTTTTTTTTAAATGTTTTTATGGTCATAAATGTACATTAGATTAAAAAAAAGATTGCATTTTTTTATGAATCTTGTTGGGAGAGAAAGATCAGAACAAAGGGGAAAACCACAAGAAAAAACATAAGAAGAAAAAAAGTTAACAAAGCATGTGTTGATTTACATTCATTCTGTATAGTTCATTCTCTGGATGCAGATGATGTTTTCTATGCAAACATTATTGGGATTGCCTTGGATCACTAAACCACTGAGAAGAACCACGACTTTCATAGATGATCATTGCACAATCTTGCTGTTACTGTATATAATGTATTCTGGGTTCTACTTTTTTTGCTCAACATCAGTTCATGTGAATCTTTCTAGGTCTTTCTAAAATCAGCTTATTTATCATTTTTATAAAACAATAATATTCCATTACTTTTATATATTATAATTTATTCAGCCATTCCCCAACTGATGAGCATATACTCACTTTCCATGTCTTTGCAGGTAAATCTTCAAGGCACAAATTTTTGGATATCATTTTTAGTTAACTCTTCTCACTTCTATTGAAGAAGTGCCTCATTTTTTGTTGACCACTTGGATATTAGACAGATATCAATTAGGAATATTCCATCATCTTTATATGATCATAAATTTAGGGTTACCATGAAAGGTTCTATTTTTATAACAGAAATTGTTTTTATAGATTTGCAGATCTTTCTCTTGCTTGTTCCCATTAAATACTTCCCTCTTTTTCTGGCGCAAATTTATACCTTTATTTAGTGGGGCTTATCCTAAGAGATGTACTACTAATAAGTGCCGAGATTTTTCCAAGAACAGTAGCTGTCAAAGATTTCTAATGTGATTAACTAATTGAATGATGATGAAGATGAAGAAGAAAGATGATGAAGAATATAGGGAGAGAGAGCATTTCTAGGGAACCCTTAGATTGGTTAGCTTAATGTTGCCTAGCTATAGAACTCTGTCCTGCATCAAGAAGAAATGGTGTTTGAATCACTAGGGATAAATAATTAGCAATGTTTTTGCTTCAGGCACTGGGGTCCACTGGGGAAAATTTAATTCAGTTTTTTGTGCCAGGAGCCATTTTTGAAAATCACCCTAGTGTTTGTTAATCAAGTTACCATGATCTTTTTAGTATTAGTTCTTCTAGTAGTTCAAGAGTTTTATCAGAAGTTCTATAAGAAAATGATTTTAGTGGTATTGGGAAAGCCACTTTCTCTAGTATTTGTTGGCTTTTTTTAAATTTAAAAAGGCAGTATGATTTAGTGTAATGAAGGCTATATCTAAAGTTGAAAAGGATTGGATTTGTGATTTCTTTGGCTTAGGGAACTCTCAGGAGAAGTAATCTCTTCCATCAGTGAAAACTGGAACATTTTCTGAAATTTGTCAACTTAGATAGTAGACTAGAACATTGAGAGATTCAGGGATTTACTTAAAATCACACAGTCCATATGACCAGAGGTGGGGATTGGAGTTGAGAGAGGCAGACTGCAAAGATGAGGATTCAATTGCTTCCTGTGATATTTACTAGCTCTGTTAACCTGAGTAAGTAATTTATGCTATGTAAGCCCAAGTTACCTCTTTTGCATAAAATTTGTAATAATTATGAGATTTAACATAGCGGAACAGGTCTCAAAGTTGGGATGTTTGTTGAAGCAGAAAGAAGAATAAATCATAGGAAATACATCTGAATCCAGAGTATATCTGGCTATTACCTCAACTTTAGGTTCTAGGAATAATTCTAAGAGTTCTTAGGCTTTTTCTTGGTATCTAATTTAGCTCCTGTTACAGTGTATGTTCTCCTCAAAATCAATTGTTCAGTATGAGATATTCTCTCAATCTCATCAGTTTCATTGATTAGTATCCCTTTATCAATAGAACCAATTTATTTTTCAAAATATAGATTAACCAGTTAACCAATATAGATTAATCAATGAGAATTTCTAAAGGATGTTTAATGAAAAAGATATAGTAAGAACTAGGGGGAAAAACCATTCCTCTACCCCCAATGGGAAACAGATTGTCTATTTCTCTGGACCCAACTTGAAATTATTGATACAAAGCATTTGCCCCACGTGGTTCATTTCTGGATGCAGTGCAACTAATAGGCAAACCTTATTTTATTTTCTAGACATGATATCTAGGGTGCTAGATTGATCCATTGATTGCCTGGGTCAAACAGGCTGCTTCTTGGGACTGAGGAAACTTTGCCAACTGATACACTTTTGTTGACTTTTTTGATCTTTCAAAATTCATAAAATATTTCTGTTTCCTGTTCTCCTTCATCTAAGCACAGAAGGAATAGGGCCTTGAGTGCCATTTGACCCCAGTCACATGGGTCTCTTCCCCCATCACTTCCAAGAGATAGACATTTTTTGTCTCACTCACCAAGAGGAAAGAAGTAACTTAATTTGCCTTACTCTGTGCCTTTTTTATGTATTTTTAATTCTCACTCAGAAACCAATTAAAGGACTTTTCTTCATCACACATTAATTGCAAGGACATACTAAAAGAGTATTTTTTTTTTAATGGACAAAGCTTCCAGAAACAGGTCATCAAGCCTCCTATTTGGCTTGTTAGTTGGCAGATCCTTTAACATTGGAATCATTGACATAGTTCTTGGTTTTTACTTTTCTATTTGGGGGAAAATAACTAAAGCAATATTAAAAAAAATTGTATCTGGAACAGCATCCATAAATATCTCCTGGCTTTGGAAGGGTGTTCCCTCTCTATGCGTTTTCTCCTCAATTTAGAACTTCTACTTTATGAAGAAAACATAATCTTTAGGCATTCTTCAATGTGAGAGAATTTGACTTGTCTGACCACATGCGCTAATCTGAATGAATGATACAGCAGAAAGGGACTATTTATTGATGTAACATACCTATTAGTGATTCTGATGTGTCAACATCAATTTTACTTGTCTACTTTGTAGCTGAGGCAGGATAAGGGAGGAGAGAAAGATGTAGGAGAAAATGCAAGGGCTTTTCAAGATGACTACTAGTATAATCTAAAATGACAACTGGAATGGAGCCAGCCAGCTCAGGCCTTCCAGTTGTTTCCCAATGGTAAGAATTTAAAAGAAAGTCTATGAACCTTTTAGGCATGAGTCAGATCCAGGTGCAGAAACTTAATGTAGTAAGACTGTCCACAGAACAAGCAGTGGGTATGAGTCTTACTAGGAGCAGAAGTGAATTAGGAAACTGCCAAGAACAGATTTTCTGTAGTTAGACAAGTGAATCCCAAGCCTTGTTGGTTATCTCTTCTATGGGTCAGGTGGGTCTCCCAAGTTCAAGAGATTTTCAGATCCTCTCATCCATATCTGGCATGCTGGACCAAATGAAATGGGCTTGGTCAAGAAAATAACAGTTACTGTTATATACGTATGTGAAAGAAATAGGCCCTGTTTAATTAGGCAAATAAAAATGAGAGGGTTTGTATATGTATTTATAAATTAGAATTAAAAATAGAATACAATTAATGTCCTAGGAAGCCATTATATAATGAATAGTTGAAAATAAAAAAAGATTATTAACTATGTAATTATATATATTATATATATGCACACATACATATATGGTAAATATACTCATAATGGAAACAACAAGAATATGAACAGAAAATGACAAAAAAACAGTATTGGGAAATTCATGTTAATCATAATAATTAGATAAATAATTAATAGAATGAAGAAAGTACAAATCTGACTTCTTTATTTGATAAATTAGAACACTAGAAATATACAGAGAAAACCAAATTGTAGAATCAAGGAATTAACATCCTTTTTAATTACATGGGGAATGCTCAAAACATATTAAATTATGGGGAAATTTTACTCAAAGTTTTATCTTAATTTTGGATCACAATTAAATAAAGTTAATATTAAAATATTGATTAAAATATATAAAAGCACATAACTAAAAAAAACTAAGATTTATGATGGATTAAATCAGAAAACATTTAGAAAATTTAAAATGTAGATAGAAATAATACTGCCCATTCAAATCTCTGAAATTCAGCTAAATCATTTCTTTGAAGCAAGTTTTGCTACTGATCTTCCTTTATCAATCAGAGAGGAAAAAACAAAATTAATTAAACCCACATTTAATGACACTATGGCAAGACTAAATCAATATGCCAAAGTAGAGACAGATACAGTTTCAGAGAGGGGCAGAGGCAGAAAAAAAGAATCACAGAGATGGAGAGAATTTTTAATACTAAGAGAAAAATAAAATAAGGGAATAAAAAACAATAATTTTGTTAATAAATAAATTTCAGATACATTTTTGTTAGGGAAAATATTAATAATATGGTAAAGAGTAATATAGTAAAACAAACAAATACAAAATTATATTAAAAAGAAAATACAAATACAAATAAGTTGTTTAATCAACTTATACATTATACATAAAAATATACATTATACTAAAAATTTGATAATTTAAAGAAAATGGATGATTATCATGTATATTTAAATATAACTATATTTACATATTCATGTATATATAACTATATTAGGTATACTAATATATTATTTATATTTGTTGTTATTTCAGTGATGTATGATACTTTTTGACCCTATCTGGGATCTTCTTGGCAAAGATACTGCATTGGTTTGCTCTTTTTTTTTTTCCTTCTCATTTTACAAATGAGGAAACTGATGCAAACAGGATTAAGTGACTTGCCCACAGTCACATGACTGAAGTTTGAGGTAAGATTTAATCTCAGAAAAAGGAGTCTTCCTCACTGCAAGCATAATGCCCTGTCTACTGTACTGCCTAGCTTGTATATACATACAAACACATACATAAATATACATACATGTACATAAACATATATATTAATCTTATGGTGATCTGATATATACTCACACCAATATACACATCACATATATGAACATGCATGCACACACAAATACACATACACATATAGATATAAATATAGATTATACAATAGCATTATTATAATTAAAAGAGATAAATTATGGAGAAAATAAGGCATGTGATCAGTGAAAAATCTTTTAAATAAAACAAGAAATTCACCTTGTCCAGACTATTGTGAAAATGAATGAATTTTTTTCATACTTTTCAAGTAGCTGTTGGGAGATTTATGTGTATGCATGTGTATGTGTAACTGTGTTTGTGTATGGATGTGAATGCATGTGGTATATGTGTAAGTATGTATGGGTGTGTGTGTACATGTATCATGCTATCATAAATTTAAAAGTGAAAAGGATGTTTAAGTTCTATGTCTCATTTTGCATTTGAGAAAACAGGTCCTGAAGACTCTCACCAGCATCCCAGGAATTTTGTTATGTTGTTTTATTGTTATAATTTTCTTTCACATATTTTCTTTGATTTTTTTTCTTTTGATCCTCTCATTAATGTCAAAAAGGAGCCAAGGCAGATCTGGGGAAAATGATTCCTAGCGCAGAGACCAGAGCTAACTATATGGTATTTAATATACCTGTGAAGGAGAACAAAAAAGGAGGTAGGAAGGAAATCAGAATTGATCACGTACTCATTTTATGCCAGGCACTGTGTTAAGTGCTTTATTTCTTATTTGAGTACTTGGTGAGTCTTGACTTTTTTTTTCTCCTACCTTCTTTTCTGCTCACCTCTACACCTTGACTACTAAATTCAGGATGCTGCAACCAGGTCATCATAGCTCTTGGTGTCCTTTTCTCTCTGTCTCTGTCTCTCTCTTGTCTATCTCGGTCTCTCTCTATCTCTGTCTCTGTCTGTGCGTCTGTCTGTTTCTCTCACAATATCTCTATGGGGAAAACCAAAAGGGAAGTTACTTTCAAAATATTTTAGAAAATTATTTATTATTTTAAAAAATTTACTTGGGATAATTGGTTCAAAACAGAGAAAAATGGATTTAGACCCATATATCACATCCTATACCTCCATGAATTCCAGCAATATGTTAGAATTACTCTTTTAAGAGATAACAGAGAGAGAAGAAAACAAAATAGCATACTTTCCTCAATTATAAAGAGATGATTTTGTTTCTAGTAAGGAAACAGAAGAAATTATTAGAGGTCTTATAGATGTGCTTGATTACATTAATATAAAATTCTATGTAACAGTGCAACAAAATCAGAAAACTAAAAGATTTGGGAAATAATTATGACAAGAACAAGAGAAAATATGATGCCAAATTTATATCAGGAGCTGTTAAAATTTTTGCCTGTTATTTGGTTCACAACCAAGCAGTTGAATCATCTTGCATATCCTATCAGTTTCCAAGTCTTCTCAGTTTTACTTCTATAATGTCATATATCTATTTCTTCTCTATATACTATGTTCTATATACTAATTCTAGTTTAGCTTCCTTCTTTTAATTGAACCTTTACAATATTTCCTCTCCTCAATTTGTCCTTCTTCATACAGTTTCCAAAATAATCTTTCCAATGCACAGATCTTTCCGTATCATTCCTCTCATCTAAAATCTTCAATGGTTCCCTACTGTGTCAAGCATAAAATAGAAATTCCTCAGTCTTACATTTAATTTTAGTACTAGAGTCCAAATGAAACCTAGCTTTTCAACCTCATTTTCCAGTGCTCCTCTTAATAGCTGCTACCTTTCAATGAGATTGGCCTGTCTGCCATTCTGTCGACTTAAAATTCTGTCTTCTCATCTCCATATATTTGTACAAGACACAAACTAAGGCTGAGACTGATTTTGACTTATTTTCATTAATAAAATATTTTAGCCTCTTTTAAGGCTCAATTCAGGTGCCACCTAATAAGAGAGGACTTTTCTGAAGTCTCTCCAGTTTCTTTCATTCTTTTCCTTTTTGAATTATCACATATACATCCTATATAGGGTATGTTCAGGGGAGACTAGTATCGCTGATATGAGTGTTGCCAAGCCTTTTTCAAGCCTGTTTCCCACCTTTGATATTTACCTGATCCACCCAGCTCTCTCCAGTGTCTTTAAAAAGCTCTAGCATGCACAACAGCCACACACTGGCAAACCTTTTCAGCAGACAGACTAAACCAGGTTTAGGGTAACAGAGGGATCGCAAAGCCTTTGGTGAGTTTGGGGGTTGTACTTCAAGCATGTGATGATTTCCTATTGGGATGGATAGATGAAAACTATTTATTCCAATGGCCATGAAGGTGGTTAAAGCAGGAGCTGTGGAGTGCTTAGAGCTTAGTTAGACATTGAAGATGTCAAAATCATCCACTGCATCCCAAGTCATCATCAGTCATCTAAATTGTGGCTTGTTCCTAGACTTTGATGACAGTGGAAGAGAGAGGTTACAATTTTGAACAACTCTGCCTCATTTAAACTCAATTTATGTGCAAATCAAAAGAAATCACCCATACCATTTTATAATTTTTACCTTTCTCAAAGCTCTGGGCTAATAGGTAAGTAATGAAACAGCCAGTTCAAATACATTGGGGGCTGTAGTCACAACTCTGCACACAGGAAGTGCAAGCCATAAGGACATCTTCTCATTGGAAACAGAAGAGGGATTCAGTAGCCTCCTGGATGTCTGAGAAACTTTTAAGGACCACACTGCTCACTTCCTTTTGTGAGGAAGGGTCTTAAAAAGGTGCTCTAAAACGTATCTGCTTTACCTAACCCTGACCTGCTTACCATGGCAGGCAGGGACCCCACTCTGTGATTGAAACATATAAAAAATACAAAAATTACTTTTGTAAGATGATTCCACTCACCATGGATAAATGGAATGTGTTCATGCTTATGGATGACATCGAATCCAGTAGACTGAAAGACAAACATCTCTTATAAGAGAACTCATCAGGTATCAAATCCAAATATCATCCCTGCATAAAAGAAGGGTGGCAAATGAAGACTAGCTTACCAAAGTCAGAACCAGATGTAATTTTTTTTTGAGTGGCTATAGTGAAGGGGAGTTCTGTGAAACTGGCATAGGTTTTGTAATCAAAAGTAATTTAGTGGGGCAGCTAGGTGGCACAGTGGATAGAGTACCAGCCCAGAAGTTAGGAGGACTTGAGTTCAAATCTGGCCTTAGACCCTTAACACTTCCTAGCTGTGTGACCCTGGGCAAGTCAAGTCACTTAACCCCAATTGCCTTAGCAAAAAAAATAAATAAAATAAAATAAAAAACTAATTTAGTTAAGCTTTTATGCCTACTACAGGGAATGAAAAACAGGCTCATGGAAATGCAATTGCCACTTGCAGGAAAGCTCTATGCTTCCATTATCAGTGTACACGCTCTTATTATGATGAGGGCAAAGAGAAAATTTATAAAGACCCAGAGAGGACAAACTTATAATTCTGGATGATTTTACTGTAAGAGCAAACACAAACTTTCCTTGTGAGGAAAGGAGTAAGAAACAGCAACAGCAATAGTCAGTTACTACTAAAGACTTGTGCTTCCCATGACTTTCTCATCACCAACACTGTTTTCTGTTTACCTAAATGCAATAAAACTCTGCATGTATCCACATGGGGAATATGAAAATTTAATAGACTGTGATTGTAAGGAGAAGAGACAGAAAGGATGTGAGAAGAAAGATCTCTGGCAGAAAATTCTGAACTGATCATAGATTTAACCTCTCCAAGCTCAATAGTCCCCTCAGCAAAAGTGGCAGCCCCAAAGTAAGATCACTATCATCAACCTTAATGTCAGCTGATTGGAGCACTTCTCAGAGCAGGAGCATTCCATTAAGCCAAAACAGATTGGCAACAGTGGAGCAGAAAAGAAGTGAAAAGCTTTCGGAGATTTGGTCTACAGCATTGCACATACTCATCTAGGTCAGAAGACTCTCAAACATGAGATCAGTTTGACAAAACTGATAGGGAAATTTAGAAGCTGATTTACGAAAATGAAAAGTGGAAGTTACCCCACAGGAGTTCAAGGATGCCTCCACTGTCCATCTTTATAAAGAGAAAGGAAATACATTATCTTTGACAATCACAGAGGGATCATTTTCTTAGTCATTGCTGGAAAGATTTCTGCCAGAGTCCTCCTTAATAGGCTGATCTTTCACCTTGAAGACAATCATTTACCTGAGAACCAGTGCGGTTTTAGAAATGATCAAGGAATGGTCATTATGATGTTTGCTGCCTGACAACTTCAGGAGAAATGTCAGGAGAAAGAAGAAGAAAGATCTGTACACAATATTTGGACATATGATTAAGGTCTTTGATACTGCTCATTCATGAGAGTTTATGGAAATTATGTCAAAATTTGGCTGCCAGGAGAATATCATCAATATTATATGTCAATTTTATGATAGCATGCTTGTTGGACTTCTGGATAATGGATGACGCTCTTGTGCTTTCCTAAGTCACCAATGGATTGAAGCAAGGCTATGTGCGCTCTCACCTTTTTAGCAATGCTGTCAGATACCTTCAATGAGGATGAATATGGCATCATGTTCTGTGTGAAATGCACTGATGCTAAATTATTTAATTTGAAAAGACTACGAGCTAAGATTAAAGTGGAGGGAGAATTGGCACATGATTTTTTTTCTTTTCTTTTCTTTTTTTTGGCTCACTATTGATTGTACATCCAATGAAATCTCTAAAGCTAAGGTGCAATAAAATATGGGTTGATTCTTTGTTGCTTGTGTTAATTTTAGCCTAAAAATCAACACCAAGAAAACGCCAAGAAGCTCCACAAGCCAGCATCATGAACCATATGTGGAACCATTAGTTATAGAAAACGGAGAAATTTCAAATACTATGTCACTTACCTTGACAAAGTACTTTCTAAGTATGTCCACATGAATAACAAAATTTATATACACATCGCCAGAGCTAGCTCAATGCTTGGGAAACTCCTAAGAAGTTGTGGAGAAAAAAAAGACCTCATTGTTGTATGCCTCTGAAGCCTGGACAGTGTAGCACACCATGCCAGAAAATTGAATTAGTTCCATTTGATTTGTTTTAGGACAATTCTGAAGATCACCCAGAGAGTTAAGGTACAACACAGTGAGGTACTTTCTTAAGTTGAACTACTTTATTCCAACTCTGCTGCAGAGTGAAATTCTGATTAGATGGACACACTGTTTGAATGCCAAAAGTATGTTTGACTAAAAGACTATTTTATGCAGAACTCATGCAAGGAAGACACTCTCATGGTGGTCAGAAGAAGCAATATAAGGACATTCAGAAACCTATTCAGAAACCCTGAATAACTTTAGAATCAATTGCATGACATGGAAGATTATCTAATATGGCTTCCCACATCAAAAACGATTCTGTATTCTATGAGCAAGACAGAATTTCAGTAGCTCAAAAGAAACATGAGATGCATAAATTGAGAGATATCTCAACTCCAAATGTTCATCTGAACTATTTGTAACTGAACAGTGGGATAGTCTTCTAGGCTTGTATTGGTCTGATTAGCCATATCTAGGCACACTGTACTTTTACACCAATATAATGATGTCATTTTCTTTCTCTTCAAGAAAGACAGATAACAATCAACAATTTAGACATATATGTATGTGATACATCCTTCCAAAAATATAACTCTTTGAGGTCAAGGTTGGTTTTAATTTTGACTTTATATTTTCATTCCCCAGAACAGTGTTTTTCAAAGAATCAAAGTATAACAAAGAATTGCTGCATTTTACTTAAACTCATTTATTGAAATGGAAATATTTGCAAATGGGAATTGAATTGTGTTCATATTTAATATTCTTGTAATAAACATCACTTTTAAGGGTAAATGCTTAATGATCTTTATGTCTAACAGAGTTTGTAATGTAGGAAATATATTATGATTCACCTAATCCTTGGGAAAGAGCTTGAGGAAGAGGTCTAGATCCTAGCATTGACTTAGCCAGACAAAATATGCCAGATACTGGTCTTGTGGCATTTACCTTGACTCAATTATATTCTTGCTTTGAAAGGGATTTAGTATCAATTGCTCTTTTTTTTAAACTACTCAGCACTCTGTCAAGCTCCCTAAAACCATAAATTACAAAACTGCCACTGAGCTGCATTAGCAGTTTCTTCATTGAAAGTGCCTTTCATCAATGAAATAACAGATTCAGTCAAAATGAAATGGTAACTATGAAAAAAGGTAGGGGAAAAAAGAATCACAGATTCTTTGGAATCTGTAAATTGGAAGAGACAACTGTGATTATCTGGTTTAATCCTTATATAAAAGAACTCCCCACTACAACACACTCAGCAAATAATCACCATGATTCTTCTTCGAAGACTTTAAAGGATGATGTACCAAATAAGCCCAATACTCTTTGGGGCAGCTATAATTATTATAGATTTTACCCTGAATTCAAGCCCATATAGTGTTCATTGTAACTTTCTCCTGTTTTTCCTAGTTGTCTCATCTGGGACCAAATAGACCAATTCACTGTCCTCTTCCACATGATTGCCATTCATATACTTAAAAATGAATTGAGGATGGGAGGAACTAGAGGTAGAGAATTAAAGGGAAACTCAAGAGCCACTAAATGTAACCTTTCTTACTTGAACAAGAATCCTCTCTATATTAGACAAGGGAAGATTCTAGGAAGATGGCTGAACAAATTGGCAAATTTCAAGCTCTCCTTCTCACAAATAAAACATATTTGTGCCTCAGGGCAAAAATAGACCGTGAAAAATCAAGAAGACTTGGGGCAGAACCTCAGTCCTCCTGAAACAAACTGAGAAGATCGGAAGGCAGACCCCAGACTGGGGATTAACCTTTCTGAAGTGCAAACACCTCCTCTCTAGCTCCACAGAAACACCAAGTGGGGATCCCTTAGGCTATCTGGGTGTGACTGGAGCCACAAAGACTTTTTGGACTGCTTGTGGAATCTGGACTTTGATTCCTGGAAGACAGAGTGAACCTCAGCAGATTGGGAGGCCCAGCTGTGCTGTTGAGACTGTCCTATCAAGAAGGAATTAGCCCCAGGTGAGGGCAGAGCAGTGAAGCAGATTGTGGCTCCTGCACTTTCAGGTCTTGTTTTGGGGATCCTGTTTTGGGGAGAGCTGATTGGCAGCTTGATGCACCATCCTCCCAACCCATGATTCAAGTTGCTTATGCTAATATCTCTTATTAAAAAAATTAACTGCTAAAGAAAAAAGAATCTCACCATTAAAGCATATTATAGGAACAGGGAAGCCCCAGATTCATCTTCAGAGGAGGACACTCTAGTTAAAAAAATGCTTCTACCCAAAAAGTAATGTGAAATGGCTCTCTGCCCATAGAGGATTTACAGAAGAACTCAAAAAAGAATTTAAAAAATCAAATGAGAGAGGAAAAACTAAAGAAAGAAAGTTAAAACCATCCTAGAAAAACAAGATTATTAAAAAAAGCCAATTAGAAAAGGAGATACAGCATCTCAAAGATCAAAGTAATTCTTTGAAAATTAGAATCAGGTAAGGGGAAACCAGTGAAACTATGGGAAACAATAAAACAGTTTATAAAAAATGAGAAAATAGAACCAAATGTAAAACAATTAAAAAAAAAACAGATCTGAATAACAGATCAAGAAGAGAAAATATAAGAATAAGTGGACTGCCAGAAAGTTGTGATCAAAAAGAGAATCTTGACACAATAATGTAGGAAATAATCCTAGAAAATTGTCCTGGAGTGATAGAACATGAGGGAAAAGTACAAATAGAAAAAATACCACTTATCATCATCTCAAAGAGATACTTTGTGGAAAACACATAGGTACATTATTGCCAAATTTTGAAACCCCCAGATCAAAGAGAAAATTTTGCAAGAAACAAGGAAAAAAATCATGTATGCTGGAGTTACAATTAGAAGTATACAGGACTTATGAGACACCACAAAATAAAAACAAAAATAAAAACAAAAACACTTCATGTCCTGGAATCATATATACCAACAATCAAAAGAATTAGGCCTGGGGCCAAAAATATCATATCTAGAAAAATTATCTATAATTTTGAAGGAGAAAAAATACATATTCAAACCTTGAAGATTTTCAGGACTTCCTATCAACCAAACCCAAACTTAACAGAAAATTCAACATATAAGTGCTAAAATAAATTATTAATTTTAAGAATTTAACATGGACAAATGGTTTAAATATGGAAAATTATTTATTTTTTCATATATGTATATATGTATACTATATGTTTAAGATTCACATCAACAATAGGGTAGCTCAAAAAAAAATTGGCAGAGTTAAGTTAAAAATAGCAATTTTTGCAAATGAAGTATAGAAGAATAGACACAGAAGCATTCGAAGGTCAAAGGAGGGTATGCAGTTATGAAAACTTATTCTCATCGGAAATGGTTTCAATAAACAACACTACATATATACCATGGAGAGCGTAGAATCTTCCAAAATGTATGAAGAAATAAGGATGGATGGATGGGAAGATGGAGAAACAAAGGGTAAGGCAATAAGAAAAAATATCTCTTCTTAATTGTAGTTTGCTTAGGGCTGGAGGGCACGATGAAAGGGGGAAAAGAATAAAGTAAATAAGGTGTGCAGTAGAGAATGAAAGAACAATTTACAAGGAAATTTACAAAGAAAAAATGGTCATTTATGAATATAATTTCTTGTACTAATACACATACACATACACACACATATATATATATAATATATATATATATATATATATATATATACTTTGTTGATCTGGTAATTTTCAATTATATATTTTGAATCCTCCCTGATGTTGTGCTGTGCACATGACTACACACACACACACACACACACACACACACACACACAAAATATATTATATGCAACAAGTGGTCTTTCAGTCTTTGCTGAATAGGTTTCAGTCAGAGGGAATCTCAGATCTCACAAGGTACCTCATTCTCTTTTTGGCCAACTTTAAATGTCTTGATTTTTAAAAAAATATTTTGAAGTCTAAACTTAAATCTGTTTTTAAGTTTAAAATCTGTATTTAAATCTTCTTCCTATTATTCTTAATTTTGGACTTTTGTCTAAAACTCAGGATTTCTGGATCTGAGACTGATTACTTAAACTTGGAAGATATTTATCATCTCTCCTCACTCTTCCCCAGTATCTTTCCACATATTTAAGTCTTCTAATCTTCATGTTAAACAGCCTTAGTTCCTTGAATGGATTTTCTTAAGACATGAACTCAAGACTAGTAACTTAAGGAAACATTTAGTAAATGTTTGTGCAACAGAATTGGAAATTCAGTGTTATCTTCTATAAGATTCCTTTTCTTGATAAAGTCAGAATAAGAGGAGGTAGAGCCAACATGGCAAAATAAAAGCAGGAACTCACCCAAACGCTCTCTAAACCACATCAAATTCCTTTAAATAATGACTCTAAACAAAATTTAGAGCATCAGAGCAACTCAAAAGATGGAGTAGAACATTTTCCAGCTGAAGTCAAGTTAGAGGGTCATCAGAAAGTATGTGGCAACAGGATGGGAGTCCAGTGGCACAATTCCAGCACAGGCCACTCTAGGACAGCCCTCACCTCAGCCCTGGTTCCAGCCCAGTTTCATGCCAGGAAAGCAGGAATGAGTCTAGAGACCTTCAAATCAGTGCCAGTGGTTTCCAGACTTCTCGGTCAGGAGACACCAAAGATGACTTGTAAAATCAGCAGGAAAGATCTGTTAGTAAGGTGAGAGATCTTTGGGAAACCAGTGAATCAAAAATGGATGTGGGCAGTGGTTGTGGTGGCTTCTGGAACCCTCTCATAAGCAGTCTCTTTGTGAGCACCAAGGAAAGAATGATGTTTTAGCACACTAGATCTTATATTTAGTGTGGGGTGGTAATACTCTTAATTCCAGTGCAGAAATGAATGCTTGTGGTCAGGTCCCTTGAAGATCTCTAAAAACAGCTGCACAAAACTATTGAAGTTTAGGACAATATGCCATCCATTTTGAAACAGAGTTAAAAGCCAATTAATAGGCTAGGGAAATGATCAGACAACAGAAAAAAGTTTCTGACCATAGAAAGTTTCTATGACAAGGAAGATCAAAACACACACACTCAGAAGATAAAAAAGTCAAAGTTCCTATATCCAAAGCCTCCAAGAAAAAAAAGATAAAGATAGAATTAGAAAATATCTTAGAAATAGGCATATAAAAACGAAAGGATTGTCATATCAATTAGACTCTATAGAGAATGTTTAAAATCATACAAACTATGTAGATATACAGTTTAACTGGTTGTAGAGGAATCTGTGTCCAATGAAAAGAAAAGACATCATACTTATTCATATGAAAGCCAGATTATAAGAATCTGGTTATAGAAATACAAAATTTTTAAGAAGCCATGTAGTCCAATAACCACTTTTTGCTTCATATATTAGGTAACTGAGCCTTAAGGAAGTTATGTGACATTCTAAGTCATAAAAGTAATATATAGCATGTAATTGTGATGTGAACAGTAATCTCCTGGCTTTAGAGTCTAGATTTTTTCTGATATATAAAGTTTGATATTACTTTTCAAATTATAATCTGAGATTTCTGGGAGATAAGTCTTTTAATGCCAAAGAAGCATACAAGAGAAATTTTTTAGATTCAATTTTATAAGACTCTTAGATGTCAATTTCTCACATCAAACACATATTAGTTGGTTCAAAACCATGACTATCCACAATTCTTAAAGTCGAAACACAATCTAGGTGGGACAAAATGTAAAGTTATGAATTTTTTCTTTTATGTATTTTAAAAACAATTATAAGATTACAGGATCAACTATTTAGAGGTTAAAAAGATTGAAGTTCATGTAATGGAATTCTCTTATCTTACAGATGATGAACCTTACAAATAAAGAGGTAAGAAAAAGTGACTCCGAATCATAGTCAAAGAATACTTGTTAAATATGTTAAAAATTCTGTAGAGATTAGAAAAGATGTCTTTTCAATCACACAGGAAAATTTTATATTTGTCAGTATCTCTGTATTCATATTTCATTTGATAAAAGAAAAATATTGGCTGAACTAATTCTTACCAAGGTGCTGATGTGTCTATGTTATCCTTCTCAAGAGCAACAATTTTTTTGGAAATTAAAACATTAAATTTAAATACAAAATGAGAAAAAAAAACATTCAAAGTACACAGCACACCATGAAAGGATTCAATATAAAATGATAAATTTCTATTTTAAGAAAGCTACATACTGTTTTCAAAGCTTTCCAGCTTTTCTTTTCTTCCTTGTTAATTTTCTTTTATTCTTTGCTATATACTTATACTTTATTTTTCTCTCCCTCCTACCCCCACTCTCCCTGCGTTGAAGAAGTTTACAATTAAGCATGGAGATATATAGATATAAATCTACCTATCTATATAGCTATAGATGTCTATATCTACATACACATATGTATATATGTACGTATGTAAATGTATATATCTACACATTTATAAATATGTGTATATCCATATACATAGGTACACATACATTCATATATATATATATATATATAATATATATATACCTATAAACCAAATACACATATATACATACATATATAAAGTTTTATATAATACACATATATGTAAAACTGTTTATTTCCATCTATTACTTTTCTCTGAAAATAGATAACATTCTCCTTCATAAATCCAAATTCTTTTACATGTTCAGTTCCTACACCACAGCAATATTTTAACCTAAACACATCATGTTTGAGAGATTGTCTATAAAAGTCCTCCCTCCCTCAATTTTCTGCATTTATTCTGGTCTTCACTACATAAGTTTTATTTATACAAGAACATTTTAATTTGAAATAATAAAAATTATCCTTTTTATACTTCAACAATGTTCTTGCCTTATGATGTAGTTTAAGGTCTGTCTGATACTACTCAGTCTCCTTCCTTTTCATTTTCCCCCTGGTTTCTTTGAAATTCCTTATTCTTTTTTCTCTCAAATGAACTTTGACATTTTTTCTAGTTCAATAAAAATAATCATTAGTAAATTATTTGGGATGACATTGAATGAATAAATTACTTAGCTAAAGTTGTAATTTAAAAATGATGTTGCCTTTAGTGACCCATGGATAATAAATGTTATTTTGGTTATTTGGATAAGAATTTATTTTTATAAAAAAAAATGTTTTTTTTTATGTTCATATAATTTCTGTGTCTATTTTAACAGGTAAAACTCAGGTATATTATATTGTCTAGGCATTTAAATAGTTTAAATCAATGTTGAATAATATTGCTGACAGTATAATTTCTCTATTATTCATGTTTCATTAAATATATTTTAACTTAAACTTTGAGTTTATAATTACTATATACTTATAGTATAAAACTTTACTTAAAAAAAAAAAAACTTAATTCTACTCATTAGTTTTATTTTATCTTTGAGTGTATCTCTTATTTTTATGTTTCCTGAATGCAATATATTGTTGAATTAAAATTTTTAATCTGCTATTTATTTTTATTTTATGGGCAAATTCATTTCATTCACATTCTAAGCTACAATTGCATTTCTATTTTCTTACTTTCTATTTTTTCTCACTATCCCTTTCACCCTATTTACCTTATCCCTCTTTACTACTCTGCTTTTTTTTTCTATCCATTACTTTTCACTCCTATTCCTTAACCTACCCACTTCTCTAAAAGTTTTCCCTTACCCTCTTCCCCACCTTCTCTATCAGTAATTACTTTAAATGGAGTTTCTCTTTGTAACTCTGACTGTTGGATTTTGTTAGTAATATATAAGAAAGCTGATGATTTATGTGGGTTTATTTTGTATCCTGCAACTTTGCTAAAGTTGGGGATTATTTCTAATAACTTTTTAGTAAATTTCTGGGGTTCTCTAAGTATACCATCATATCATCAGCAAAGAGTGATAATTTGGTTTCCTCATTGCCTACTCTAATTCCTTTAATCTCTTTCTCAACTTTTATTGCGAAAGCTAGCATTTTTTAATACTATATTGCTAATTCTAATTTTCAAGGAATTATTTTCTTTCTTAACTTTTTGATTTTCTATTTATAGTTGGTTGACTTTCTTTTCATAAGGTTCTTGGATTGTTCTTATTTTTTCTATTTCTTTCTCAATCTCTCTTATTTGATTTTCATTTATTTATTTTGCTGAGGCAATTGGGATTAAGTGACTTGCCCAGGGTCACACAGCCAGCTAGTATTAAGTGTCTGAGACCAGATTTGAACTCAAGTTCTCCTGACTTCAGGGCCGGTGCTCTATCCATTGCACCACATAGCTACCTCTCTTATTTGATTTTTAAAATCCTTTTAAAGTTTTATAAACCCTCTTTTTGTACTTGAGATGAATTGACATTTCTCACCTTCCTGGGATCTTCTCAAATTGATTTAGGAGGACAACTGTTTTAACCCACATTAATTTTTGCTACTCTGAGGCAATGTTCTATCATTTTGTGGTGGAGAAAATCTGGAAAGCTGAAAGTTTTCTGACTTACTCCACCACCTTCCCAGAATATCCCCAACATTTGCATTTTTCAAACAATACTAATGATAGTGAAAATTTTTTAATTCAAAGGGAAATTGCTGATGGTAGAAGTTTAGGGCATGTTTCAGATATGGAAAATAATGTGGAATAGCAAAGCAGTACAAGACCCTGGTGAGAGAAATGGCCTTGAGTCCAAGAGTCTGAATCTTATCTCTTGCTATTTGTGTGACACTGGGCAAGTCATGTAACTTAATTGAGTCAGAGTTCCCATTTGTAAACTTGATGATTTAGATTAAATTTTCTCTAAAGATCCTGCTAATTCTAAACTCTACAATCTCATGACTTCTCCTGTTAATAAAAGCAATTCTGACATTCTCTACCAGATTCATTAAAGCAGTATTTTTTTTTTCTGAAAAAAGATTTGGGGCATATGCTTGAACTCCTTTTTCTCTTCCCAGCACAAAATTTGGGATCTGTTAGAAATGGTCAATAGTGTGCTTGATTGGCTGATCCCCAGGTTAATAAAGAAGATAGAGTGACAAGACTAGCAAGTTCACAAACTTTGGGGAACTTAACATCTAAATCTTTCAAAATCAATTTCTATAAATTGAGAATAACTAACACTAAAAGATACAAGATATATAAGTAATCATTATCTATCTTTCTGATATAAATAAGATACTGTGTATTGGAAAAAGTAAATAGATATGGGCTCAAATTCTATCTTAGTTACTTAATTTATAAGTGATCTTGAACAAGTCATTTAAATTCCTTGAACCTCACTTTTCTCATATGCAAAAAGAACGAGTTAGACTAGAGGGTCCTTACGTTTCATTCTAAACAAGGAATTGAAACTATTTCTAGCCATATGAAAAGATGCTCCAAGTCATTATTAATCAGAGAAATGCAAATTAAGACAACTCTGAGATACCACTACACACCTGTCAGACTGGCTACAATGACAGGGAAAGATAATGTAAAATGTTGGAGGGGATGCGGGAAAACAGGGACACTGGTACATTGTTGGTGGAATTGTGAACACATCCAGCCATTCTGGAGAGCGATTTGGAACTATGCTCAAAAAGTTATCAAAATGTGCATACCCTTTGATCCAGCAGTGTTTCTACTGGGCTTATATCCCAAAGAGATACTAAAGAAGGGAAAGGGACCTGTATGTGCATGAATGTTTGAGACAGCCCTCTTTGTAGTGGCCAGAAACTGCTAACTGAATAGATGCCCATCAGTTGGAGAATGTCTAAATAAATTGTGGTATATGAATATTATGGAATATTATTGTTTGGTAAGAAATGACCAGCAGGATGATTTCAGAAAGGCCTGGAGAGACTTACACAAACTGATGCTGAGTGAAACGAGCAGGTCCAGGAGATCATTATATACTTCAACAACAATACTATATGATGATCAATTCTGATGGACCTGGCCATCTTCAGCAATGAGAAGAACCAAATCAGTTCCAATGGAGCAGGAATGAACTGAACCAGCTACACCCAGCGAAAGAACTCTGGAAGATGACAAGAACCATTACATTGAATTCCCAATCCCTATATTTTTGCCTGCCTGCATTTTGGATTTCCTTCACAGGCTAATTGTGCAATATTTCAGAGTCCGATTCTTTTGGTACAGCAAAATAACAGTTTGGTCATGTATACTTATTGTGTATCTAATTTATACTCTAATATATTTAACATCTGTTGGTCATCCTTCCATCTAAAGGAGAGGATGGGGGGAAAGGAGGGGAAAAATTGGAATAAAAGCTTTGGCAGTTGTCAATGTCATAAAATTACCCGTACATATAACTTGTAAATAAAAAGCTATGAAATAAAAAAAAAAAAGAAGACTATGAACTAATGAAAAGCAAAGTGAGTGGAATCAGAACAAGGATTTATGCAATTACAACAACATTCTAAAGAAAATAATTTTGAAAGATTTTAGATCTATGTATAATGCAGTGATAAATTATGACTCTAGAGGATCACTGAAGAGTAACTCTATCCATATCTATCTCAGGATGAAAAATGGGACATACAGTTTTTGATATGGAAATTTGTTTTGGTGACTACATGTGCATATTCCATGAGTTTTGTTTTTCCTTTTCTTGTAAATTTTGGTATGAGGTGAGTTGGCAAAGAATCAGAGTTAGTGATAAGATTGTAAAAATAAAGAGTATTCAAATGAAAAGAGAACCCTTAAGGGATTTAAAGAATAAATATATATGAGATAATAGAAGGAGACACAATAGAAGCACAATGATTTCAAAATGTATGTGTTAAATTTTCTATATAGTTAAAAGCAACAGCAAGCTACATTTACTAAGGGGCATCTATTTTCTTTTATTCTTATTTTGGTACAAAACTGTTTTTATTGCTTTGAGCAAATCCTAATGTACAAATCAACCCCCTCCATTAATGCAGCGAAATGCAGCATTTGTAACATATTTTTAGAAATATATTCAAGAAACCAATAGATAAAATGTCTTGTCCAATGTTAAATAGCTAGACTCATAATCCATTACTTATATTCAATTACAAGAATATTTTATTTACCCTGAAAAATGTCCAAAATATTCATAAAAAGGATAATATAAGGGTTGTAAATTGTCCCAAAACAGTTCCTATTTGAGCTCTAAGGAAAGAGATGATACTGAGATGAATAGTGATGCTAATAATAAGAATAGCTGAAATTCATTTAGCACTTATTTTTTATAAAATATATTACATACATTATCTCATTTAAGCTTCACATCATTATATGAAATAGATGCAATTGTTATCCCCATTTTACAGATGAAAAGAATGGGACTGAAAGGCTATGTTGCATGCCACATGGGTCGCACAGGTTCTAAAACAGAGGTCTTTAGGATTCGAAAGATAGAACTCATTCTATGAAATTTTGCATTTCTCTTCTATGAATAACTGATGGAGGCATTGTTTCACCCTCTAATTATGATTCTTTATGGACTTTTTCTTTTGTGTGTAAGGTAATTGAGGTTAAATGATTTGTCCAGAGTCACCCAGGACCTTTTTGACTATGTTTTGGTTACCAGATATTTTGTTGATATATGAAAGTGAAAGTGCTTCTATTGTGTCTCCTTTTGCTATCTTTCATATATTTATTCTTTAAATCCCTTAATGGCTCTCTTTTCATTTTAATATTCATTTTTTAAACAATCTTATCACTAATTCCTACTCTTTTCCAACTTACTTCATCCCAAATTTTAAAGGAAAAGGAAAAACAAAACTCATGCAACAAGTACTTGAATGACTTGGAGCATGGTGTTGTCCTCCACAGTAATGGGAAATTCAAAAAAGGGGAAGATTTCAGGAGTAGTATTAAAGGAAAAGATGTGTGCTATATTCTGTTGATTTTGAGATGCCTTAGGGACACCCTTATGGAGATTTCCAAAAGATACCCAGGAAAGACATGCTTTTTCCTCCTAGACTAGGTAAATTCATCAGTGATGATAGATAACTTTTCAAAAAATGTTTGGGGAAAAAATAAAATATACATGAAAAAAGTCTGGACTAGAATTCAGGAAACATTTGGTTCCAGGTCTCCACCCCTCTACCTTTTGATATAATTACATACTAGGCCTATGATCATGGATCAGTCATGACTTCTCTAAGTCTCTATTTCTGTGAAGTTAGAAAAAAAATTCCCCTCTCCATCCATGGGAGGAGTTTTCATTCACTGAACCACAAATCTATTGTGATTTATATATTTTTTCATATATTAATATCTATTATTGTCATTAGTGATAATATATTAAGTGATAATAATAAGTTTCCTTGTTGCCCTGACCAAAATGTAAGCTTCCTAAAGGTACAAATCACTTTAATTTTTACTAAGCTATTCCAATTAAGGACAGAATAGTATGAGTAGCAAAGACACAATAATAAATATTTAATTGAGGCTATTTGAATGAATCATCTATAAAATCGTTTGTATTACAAAACTATTTTGTTGGAAATGAAAATAAATTCTCCAACTGGCAATTGGGAAAATCTGCAATAGACTTGTGTGATTTGTTTCTGTGATTTTACTGAGCTGTGTTTAGGCCTGGAGGCTTTGGAGTTTTCTATTTTGTAACTTGGGCTCATAACATGACTTCTTACAAGTCCTCTGCTATTTGACACAGCATCTTAAAGTTATATATGTGAAAAAAGAATTCAATGCCAAATAATAAATGGAATTTTTTTTTATGCTGGGATCCCCAAAGTAATTATTTGAATAAAACATTTAACTGCCAGCATGTCTGCTTTTCCTTCATAACCAGAGGTTGGTTTCTTTATAACCTGAACTTTATTGATTGAATTTGCATTTTAATCTAAAAATTCATTTGGGAAAACAAGTAGTAAAGACACACAAATACAGCAACTATACATAAGGAAAAAGAAAAGTAATAAAGTTGAGAGGGCCCATACAATAAATTAACAAGCATAAGCAAGGCACACAAACTTTTAAGTCAAAGTGTGTATCCTCAAAGTTTTCTGGAATCTTGACCAGAGAAAGAGACTATGGTATCATCAATCAATCAAAGGATAATTCTACTTTGTTGCCATTCTTGAAAGATTCAGGTTGTGTTCATATGTAGACAGTCAGCTGAAATAAATGAATAAAAAGTTTAGTCAATCAATTTACTTCTTTGATTATTTTAATGTACTTTTTAAATCAAAGGAATTTTCTTCTTCTTTCTTCCTAAATCAACAAACAATTCCTTGTAGAAAAAAAAAAAAAAACAATTATGGAAACTATGGAATTTTGAGTGAGAAGACATGAATTTGATTTCCAGTTTTATCACGTACAACTTGTATTATCTTGGACAAATCTCTGATCATAAATATCAGTTTTCTAATCTGTTAAATGAAGAGGGAATCATACTAGAGGCCATTCTAGATCTAGAGTATGATATTATGAATAACAAAACAATTAGTTCAGACATGGGATGTAATATTCTATATCCACAATACTCCTTGATTTTGTGGAGAAGATCGTAGAGCTTTGTCATGATTTCTTAAAAATAAAGTGTTTCTGATTAATCTGAACTTATAGACACAGCTACATCTAGCAGAGTATGTCACATGATATTTCCATGGTCTTTTACCTCTATATTGGGGAGAGACCCATTGGTTTCAACATTAGCTTTTCAGGACCAATATTTCCATTTTTTTCATTTGAATTTTATTGTCATACTATACATTGCTTTTCAGGTTCTGACTGTCCTCTGGATAAGTTCATGCAAGGTATTCCCATGCTTGCTTGAATTTATGTCATATATGGCCAAATGGTATTCTATTACACTAGTGAGCTTTAGACATTTCCCAATGAATGGGGAATCTATTTTATTTCCCCCAAAAGGTTGCTACTTTGGAATATATAAGCCACTCTTTAATATTCTTAAGATATATGCCCAGCAATAGGACCTCTCAATTAAAAAAAATGAGTTAATGGGTAACTTTTCCCACATAAACAAGTGTCTTTTCGCACATAATTCTGAAGAGTTTTCTAGAAATGTTGAACTAATTTACAGCATCATCAAAAACATATTTTGTTGATTGTCTTCCAAAAGTCATTGAAACATTAGTTCCATTTTTGAATCACACAAAATCTTAGATATATTTGTATGTCTCATTATTGAAGAGTGGAAACAATCTTTCAAATAGTTGTTTTTAGCTTTCTTTTCAATTTCTTGATAGCATGGCTATCAAGCTTTTTTTTCAGGGATATATAATGCAAAGATTTGTATTCTCTATCTTTTCTCTTACAAATCTAGAGATACTGATTTTGTGAGTGCCATTTTAAATGTATTGTTTACCAGAAGCTTTGTATTTTACTTTCTATAAACCACCTGTATTCCTTTTTGGCCTATGAATAATCTCCTTAACCAGAGTTATAAAAAGTACCTTAATATAGCTTCTAATTTTCATTTTAATTGCCAAATGACATGACCACTTGAAGCTCACGCCCTGCTTCTGAGAAAGCCTGACTATATGATCACAGGCAAGTAACCTAAGTGCTTCATGACCTTCTCTAAGACTATATTACAAGCCAGTTGCTGATTTGCACTGGTGGAAGAAATTTCTGCACTGGAGTTCCCAATGCTAATCAAATTGTAGTTTCATTTTTCTCATCCCCCACAATTCCATGACTCTTAATTCAATTATTTGCCTTAAGAAATGACCTTTTAGATTCCCTTACTTTTAGCAACCAACGTTTTCATACAGTATGCTGAGATCAATGAATTTATGCATTTCAGCATGTCAAAAATAGAAACAAAATAAGCAGCATTTTAATCTTAATGTCAGAATCAGGTTAAGAAAAATATAGTTCTGTGAGAAGTACTGAATGCCAGTATCTTTAAAACTCTCCTTGTATTAAAATGCCCTGTGGATTTTCTAAGCCCAAATCTCATCTTTCTTGGACATGTTAAGTTCAACAGGAAGGATTACACATTACTCTTGAACAAATTATATCTTCTTTTATGTGTGATTGTAAGAACTGATTCTTCAAATCCTATTTTCCGCCAATAGAAACCATAAGGAATTTTTTTTTAATTTCAAAATACAAGTCATGTCATAATTTCAAAATGAGATATGGCATAGTACAGTGGATGGCAGACTGATCTTGCAATCAACAAAACTTGGATTAAAGCTCTACGTATGATACATATGAGATTTGTGACTATGGATAAGTCACTTACATATGAACTGATCAGATATCTCTCTAAGACTATGTTGCAGAAAACAATAAAAAAACTCAGATGAAAATAAAACATAATAAAAACCTGCTGACATGCAAGTCTGGGGGGGGTTTCTACAATAAGAGTGTACTATAATTGTAGATTATACCTAAATTATAACTGTAGATTGAATATATATTCATAATCTAGGTATATAAATAAATATATACACACATACATAGATGTATATATAAGATAAAGGAATTAGTACAATCATTTAAAAATTATATTTTGCCAATATACATTGTATTAAAATCGCTAGTCATATACTTAAGTAGAGAAATCTGACCATTTCTATCGTTGTCAGATTGAAGAAAAGTTAAAAAAAAAAATAAGGGGCTTTTCTACTTTTATTATAGTATAAAACATTTCCTGATATCACAATTCTTTTTTTTTTTTTTTGGTCAAGAAGTTTCATTTATTTTAGTGAATAGATAAATGCCTTTTATTATGTAACTATTCAGGCTTTTTTTTTTTTTTTTCTTGTTCCAAATGTTCCAAATGTTTGCTTAACAATTGAGGTAAGGTAGGTGAGGGCAAATATTTTGAAGGCATTCAATGGAATGGAAATATTTAATACATAATGAATGAAGTTTGCTATTTCTTAGTATTGTCCTAATGAGTCATTCATAAATCATATTCTTAATTCCAAGGGTATATCAAAGAAAATGAAATCCAGAGTGTAAAGTTAACCTTGTTTCTATATTTGAATGTTTCTTCTAGAATAGAGATTTTTAATATTTTCTTGGTAATGCCCTTATATTTGACTGTTTTTTGTTAGTCTGGTGGAGCCTATGGATCTATTCTCAGAATATTACTTTTAAACATACAAAATAAAATGTATAATACTATAAAGGAACTCAATTACCTTTAGATATTAATTTTTTTAAGTTAACAAAGCAAAAGTTAAGTATCTTCTCACTAAATCATTGCTATTATCTGTATTGTCTCATAATATAGGGAAACCTCTCTAAAGTACATATATTATATATTACATATATGTGTGTGTGTGTGTTTATGTACCCAGATATAGAGGTATCTAAGTGATTTTATAGAGCTTTTATAGAGCATTGAGCTTGCAGTCAGGAAATCCTGAGTTAAAATCCAGACTCAGATATTAGCTGTGTGATCCTGGGCATGTCATTTAACCTCTGTATGCCAAAACCACTGGAGAAAGAAATGGTAAAGATGCTCCAATATCTTTGCCAAGAAAATCTCATTTGAGTTTATGAAGTTAGACATGACTCAACAACAAAAAAGCCTTAGACAAATATGTCCATATATATGTATGTATATGTATGTGTGTCACAGGCAAAAAACATTCTTAAAAGCAAAATAAAATCATCTAAAAAGGAGACAATATAATCTACCTGGGTTTCTTCAAATTTTATTTTCATTAAAATGATTAAGTTATGAACAAATCTATAAACATGGCAAAAATATATCCCCTTTTGGCCATTATAAAGTTGAAGACAGATGGAGAGAAGAAATAAGGCACATATAATGAGAAAAACAAAAAGAGGATGAAATCAGAATTATGGAATAAAACTGACTCTACTCAGTTTCCCACAGTTTTCTCACAGAAGGCACTGAGAATGAAGTAATGGCAGATTTAGCATCTCTTTCTCCCACTATGCAGAAGTTGTGCTGTAAAAACAGCAGTTTTTTGCTTTAGTAGAATTAAAAACATACATTACCCAAGCTTGTTTTGAAATAGCATGAATTTTTTCACAAAGAAACACTCTGTCTTATGACTGTTAATGGAATATGTCACAAAAAGCCCAGAATATTAGGATTTTAGTGGTATAAAGTAGTTAAGAAATCACATAGTACAACATCCTAACTCAAATGTGAATCCTCTCAAAGAGTCAACAAGCACTTATTAAATATTTACTTATGTCAGGTATTGTGCTAAAACTCTGGGAGCTCAAATAGAAACAAAAATAAACTCCTTATCCTCGATGAGCTTACATTCTAATAAGGAATGATGATACTTAAAAAGAATTAAAAAGAACACACACATAAAGGACATGATGAATAAAGAATCAAGGATAGTTTATGGGGAGGAATAAAAGTTGGTTGTCCTGACCATTTCCTTCAAAAAGGAGGTTTTAGGAGGAACTTACTAATCAGAGAAAGGGGCTTCAAGAGAACAAGGTTTTTCCAGGATTAGAAGGTTCACAGAATAGAGAATTTTCTAGTCTGTGAATGTTGTTTGAAAATGGAGGAGATGAAAATGTGGAAAGAATTAGGAGTAGAGTCCAGATAGCAGTGTCTAATAATGATGTCAATCTCAAAAAGATTAACATGTTCTACTGTAGGTGTATATGCTTGTATCCACCCATCTTCTACCTACCTACCTACCTATTTATCTATCTATCTGTCTCACAATTATATCTTTTTTCATATTATCCATATTGCAAAACACTCAACAACCCAAGAAAAATAAAATTTAAACAAAGTATGCTTCAAAAAATGTTCAAAGTCCATTAATTCACTTTCTAGAGTTGGAGAGTATTTTCATCCTTTTTTTTTTTTTTTAGAAGCATCGTGGATCATTATCTTGATCAGAGTAGTGGTCTTTCACAAATCATTATTTGAAATTGCAAATTGCAATTGAAACTGCAAAAACTGTTTGCAATATTTCTGTTACTGTGTACAGTGTTCTATTATTTTTTCTCACTTCACTTTGAATCATTTTATGTTTTTCTTTTATAGGTTTCCCTGAAACCATTTTGCTTATCAGTTTCTATATTATAATAGTATTCCATAACAATTACATACCACAACTTGTTTAGCCATTCCCCAGTGATGGATGTCCCCTCAATTTCCCATTCATTGTCACCACAAAAAGAATTTCTGTAAATAGTTTTTTAAGAATATGTCCTTTTCTTCTTTCTTTGATCACTAGTTGAAGCCAAGGGTATGCACAATTTTATATTCTTTTGAACATAGTTCCAAATTTTACTGTAGAATGGTTGGATTTGTTCTCAACTTTACAGAGCATTTGAGTCCCAATTTTTCCACATTCCTTCTAGAATTTGTCATTTTTCTTTTTGTCATATTATCCAACTTTATAGATATGAGGTATTGCCTCAGAGTTAATTTAATTTATATTTCTCTAATTAATAGTGATTGAGTATTTTTTCAGGCAATTATTGTTAACTTTGATTTTATCTTCTGATATCTATCTGTCCATATCTTTGACCACTTATCAACTGGGGAATGGCTCTTATTTTTTTTATAAATTTGGATATGTTTTCTATACATTTAAGAAATAAGACCTTGAGGAGAGATGGAACCAAGATGGTGAAGAGTAAATAGGACATTGCCTGAGCTCTCCCTCAGAGCTTATCTTAGGATCAGGCTTCTGCATGGATTTTGGACAGAATCAACAAACATTTGAAATGTAATAATTTTCTAGCTTAAGGTATCTTGGAAGAACTTCAGGAAAAGTTTATCTCATTGGGGAGGGGGAATATAGATCAGTTGAGGCACAGTGGGGAGAGATCCTGAATAGGAAGTCTCAATAGGGGGAGACCTGGCAGGTGGAATCTAACAAGAAGCTCTTAGCTAAAATACAGCAGCATTAGTGATTCTATATTGGTTCAGAAGGCCAGTAGATCAGTATACCAGCTGTCAGACCTTCAATACAACTATAGAAGGCAAATTTTTCTGCAGCATTACAGGTGGGACTTGGCCAGACCCACTCAGCACAGTGGGACAGCACCACTGCTCCCTGCCTCAGCCCAGCCTAGTCAGTGAGAGATCCTTGCAAAGAGCTTGGAACAATGTCCCCTATGCCCTAGGAGCAGCACTCAACTTTTTAAAATGAGCAAAAAAGAAAAAAAAGAGTTCTGACTATAGAAAGCTACTATGGAGAAAGAAAAGATCAGAACATCAACTCAGAAGAGGACAGCAAAAGCAAAATGCCTTCAGATGGAGCCTCAAAGTGGGATCTCAATTGATCTCCAGCTCAAAAGGGTCTCTTAGAAAAGTTCAAAAAGAATGTGACAAGATAGATACAAGGAAAATGGGGAAAATGAATGACTGCTATGTAGAAGTATGAAAGTGTGAGGAAAAGAGAGCTAATTACAATGCAATAACTGATTTTACTTTTCTTTTGAAATGCCTGGTTGTATTGCTCATCAAATTCCAAAATAAGTTTGTATAGATTTTTATATAATATGGAATTGTTTTTCTCTGATATCTTGAAAAATATCATCCTACTATTCTTTTTAGAAACAAAGGAAGTAGTTTCAGATTCCAGTTTTCTTCTTAGCTAGAGAATATAATGATTAACATGCTGCACTTAGACTCTGGAGGATATAGATGGCACAGTGGGTAAAGTGGTGGAGCTGGAGTTAGGAAGAGTCTACATCCTGAGTTCAAATCTGGCCTCAGAAATTCATAAGTGTGTGACCTTGATCACGTCACTTCAGACTGTTTGCCTCAGTTTAATCATCTATAAAATGAGCTAGAAAAGAAATGACAAACCACTCCAGGATTTTCACATGAAAACCCTAAAAGGGTCCCAAAGAGTTAGACATAACTGAAAAATGATTAAACAACAACAATGGAGTCAGAATGACTTGAATTGCAGTCTTATTCCAGTACCTGGTAGCTATATCATTCTGGGTCAGCTACTCAAAAATTCAATGTCCATTTCCTCTTTTATAAGATATGGATAATAATAGTTATTATCTCATACGATTTTTTTATGTGTAAAATTAAATAAAATACTCTGGAAACCTTAAAATTCTACATAAATTATAGTTATTGTTATTACTATTATTAATGTTCTATAATAAGTTGATTGGACTTGGAGATCCCTAAGATACTTTTTAGCTCTGAATCAATAGTCCTATTAGTACCCAGACTATACATACACTGAAGAATATCCTCAAATCTTTGTTTTCTTTGACATTGAGGTAATCTTAAAATATCGGTGCAGAATATATTCATGACTATCCCTTTGTATGTTTATGGGCTAAGAAGGTCAGCAGTTAGATTATAGAATACAATAATATATAATTTTACTAACTGCTGGATTGAAATGGAAAGGAGTTGCTAACTGATGGAGAGATGAGAAGGTAAAATGTGCCTTTGGAATTGACACACTTTTTTTGGTTTGTTTGTTTTATTTAAACCAATTTGAAATTTCCAAAGTTTCATTCTTTGTGGCCTTTAGACCACCTAATTTAACCTAATTGGTTCATTAGGAGAAATACATGATGTTAACTTCCCATTCTTTTTTAAAAATTCATATTGTTACCTAATCATGTATTCTATGTATCAATTCCTTTAGAGTATCATGTATAATTATGCAAAACTGATTGCAGTTCATAACAAGTTCAAATGCAATCCCCATTTATTAATTCTTAACTTTCCTCACTGGAGTCAGGGATGTTAAACATTATTTAATATGAGTAATGGCACTTTTTGGATTCTAATGACATTTGGATAGACAAGCAACTCTTCTGAAGGAGGAAGATTTATTTTGAAACATGTAAGATTTAAAATTGACATTAGATAATTTAAAATTCACACAGCCTCCTTTCATGCTAGAAAAAATAATCCTGAATGTATTTCCTTCCTTTAGTTAAAGCGATACTTCAGAAGATCAGGTTGTATGCAAATCACATGCTGCACCGGTAATGTACACTTTTTGTAGAATTTTAACCTATCCTTAGTGTAGCCTCTGTTTTGGTTCCATTTAAAATAGTATCTGAACATTTTACCTGCAAGGAAAGTCTGTCAAATATGTGTCAGGTGTCTTAAAGTGCTTCCATTCAGTTTTCATCGTAAAGCTCCTACACAGAAAAACAAATTCTGCTGGTTTGACTCCTCTCTCATAGTTACAAGTTCATTCAATCTATTAAATAACTGGCAATGTATCATGGGATATCTGGGTTTGATTTCTGATCTTACAACATGATCAAGAGTGAAGAACATAACTTTTTTCTGTTTTCTTTAAAATCTCCATTTCAAATTTGAGATAAAGTCACTAGCTATTTTTAACACCTTTGAACAATTGCTAAGAGACATACATGAACATATTTATAGCAACATTTTTTTTTTTTGATAGAAGAAAGGAACTGGAAATAAAGTGCTTGTCTATCTATTGAGAATATGGTTAGCTAAACAAACACTATCAGAATGTGCTGGAATACCACTGAGCTGTGAAGCATGAAGAATACAAGGAGACACAGTAAGACATATCAATTGAAGCAAGGTTAAGTAAAAGACAGAAGGGAAAAGAGGAAGCTTTTATAAAATATCTTCTATATACTGAACATTGTCTTAAGCACTTTATTTTTAAATAATATTGTCTTTTTTATGCTTATGCAACCCTTCAAGGTAGATTCTATTATCTTCTCCAATTTATAATTGATGAAATTAATAGAAACAAAGTTCAAATGACTTGCTTAGGCACACACTGCTTTAAGCTTCTGAGAACATATTTGAACTCAGTTCTTCCAGACTCTAGACCCTACAATCAATTCACTGTGCCACCAGGAAAATAGCATACACAATGACTAAAATAATATAAATTGAAAGAATAATGGCAGCAACAACAAAAGTTGAAATCAATTACTATCAAATTATAATGATCAGGCTTGTAAGAAGAGATATCATATTGGCCTTTCCTCCTTCTCCTTTCACCTCACCCCTTCTCTCTTTCAGAGAGTAATACTATAGATGTGGACACGGATGCAATTTGATTTCATCAGTGTTAATTTGTTGAACAGTAATCTCTTTCTATTTGGTATGATGGATAGCTCTAAGTATGAGAGGTGACTAAGATATAAGAAAAGATAAAAAAAATCATAAGATAAAAAAACTTTTTCTTTAAAAAAAGAATACCAAGAGAGATTAAGCAATGTTTTCATTATTTTCCTGACTAAAAGAACTATTTGATAAACACATGAACTATTTGACTGAATTCTGCCTGCTCTAATAGACTGAAACTCTTTAAGGGAAGAAACATTTGTGTTTTTGACACCTAAATATTTATATAATTTTCTCAAATTCTTATTAATAAATATTTGAATAAATGGAAAGAGATGTTTATGTTTAAAAAGTTTTTATTAGTGTAAGTACATATATTTGTCTCATGGAAATAGCAATGTACACAAAATCACATAAATTAGAGGGAAAATGGGACTTAGTAGTCATCTAATCTGACTGGTATCTCAAAAATACATATCCAAATGTTCATCAAGCATCTATTTGAAGTTCTTCAGTGAAGGGGCATCTACATAGTACCTTTGGATACAAACAATTAATGGACTGATTTAAAGCTGACATGCTTCCAGAGTTAAAATTTACTTTTAAGCCATATTACTATATCTGCCTCTTGTTATAATATGAGTTACTAGAGAACTAAATAATTCTTTTATTTGAACTTGATTGTCATCTTCTGAATCCTTTCCTGTGAATGAGCATCTCTAAAAGATGGTGCCCAAGTGATAATAGTACAAGGAAAGCTAAAATTCTCCTTTCTTTCTTTCTTCCTTCCTTCCTTCCCTCTTTAACTCCATCCAATTCTTCCCTTGTTTCTCCTACTTTCTTCCTCCTTCTTCTCCTCTTCCTTCTCCTTTTTCTTCTTTTTGCTGCTCCCTTTCTTCCTCTTTCTTTTTCTTTTCCTATTCTTCTTCTTCTTCCTCTCCTCCTCCTCATCCTGTTTGCATTGGATTCTTTCCTTTCTTTCAATTACATGAAAAGGAATTCTAAAAAGTCATAATTTGGGCCAAACGTTTTTGTATGTTTATAATATTCAGCTCATTAATTAACATAACATTCAAATCATATACAAATGAAGGAGAGAAGTTGTCATCTATAAGGCACAGATCACCAATAATTAGAATGGTTATGCCATAAGGGATCAATTTAGTTCAAAACTGACTACTATAAATATTTTCACATGCAGATTCATTTTAACTACACCCAAGTGGGACTCAAATAGGTGCAAGATTTCTAACTACTTTTAAAAACTATTATAGAATGGATTTTCCATTTGGGTCCTTATGTGTGAACTCCCATCAATTATAAAACAAGAGGCTTGAATTCATCTGTTAAATTCAGGCATGATTTCATAATTTTAAATATTTTGTTATATACCTATACTATACAAAATATCCTACATAACTTAGTAAGTTTTTAATCTTTAAATCCTTGATGGCTTAAAACTGCACCAAGACCTTTGAGTCATCCCATATTTGAATGATATCTTACTATGTTGGGGGGGAAAACCCCATGAGGCAATGATTTTAACATCAGAGATATCTCTGATATTTACTCTCTATGTGACTATATGTCTTTTTTGTCTTTCCTATGAAATATAAAGCTTTTGCATTTATGGATTATTTCATTTATTGAATTTGTTTCCTCAGGGCCTTATATAATACCTAATACAAAATAGGTTCTTAACAAATGCTTGTTGATTGATTTATATGGAAAAATCACTCAGTGCATCAATTTTCTCAACTTTTAAAAAAGTGAGAATTCAAATAGTTAAGGGTAGTAGTGACACTCAAGGGGAATGATGTATATAATTTATTTCTAAATATTAAAGTGCTTTAGAAATGTCAGTTATAGTAATTCTAATATGATTTAAATCCAATCTTTGGTACTGACCTAGGAAGTTACTTTTTCTTTCCCTTTGTCATATCACTAATAGGGAATATTATAAGGGAATGAACATTTCTATGAATGAGAAGTCATCAATTTGAACATGAATTCTATATTATCTGAATGCTTTGGGACAACTTACTAAAGCTCTTTTTGAATGAGATCTCTTGTGAAAAATGGCAATGTATTATCTGCCCTCCCACACAGGGTTATTGTGAAGATCATAATCATCATCTTTACTATTGTCACCACTACTGTCACTATTCATCATTACTCCTGCCACCACTATACCATCACCATCATTATCAATAGCAGCAGCATCCCCATCATCATCATTATTGTAACCAGCATCAACATCATCAAAAATATGTATTAAGTCCCCAAATGTATGTGGCAATATCTATAGAACCTCTCAAAGAGGTTCTGTTGTGGAGTAGCATGGGCTCACAGACTTGGTCTTTTCTCATTCATTACTAAATTGATATTTCTGACTAAGGAAATTTCAGTTATTAAATTTGGCTTCCTACCTAGAACACTGATATTGTTATATATCTGGAATTGTTACTTTGAGACATTGTACAAAGACATTGTACAAAGTCAAATATATAAACACCAGTCAGCTAATATAATAAGGCATTATTTAATTTATACCTGAAGTAACATTTCTTTTTAAGAGAGAAATTAATAATATAACCATTTTATGCTCTAAATCACTATTGATCAGAGAAATACAAATTTAGACAATTCTGAAGTACTGCTACACACTTTTCAGATTGATTAAGATGACAGGAAAAGATAATGATATCTGTTGGAGGAGATTTGGGAAAACTTGTACACTAATTCATTGTTGGTGGAATTTTATGACCAAATAATTATCAAACTATGTATACCCTCTGATCCAACAGTGTCTCTACTGAGCTTGTATCACAAAAAGATGGTTAAAAAAGTGGGGGGTGGGAAGGATTCACATGTGCAAAAATATTTGTAGCAGCTCTTTTTTATATTGGCAAGAAACTGGAAAGTGAGTAGATGCCCATCATTTAAGAATGGCTGGATAAATTATGATATAGGAATATTATGGAATTATTTTGCTCTAAAAAAGATCAGCAGGATGATTTCAGAAAAGCTTGGAGAGCATTATATGAACTGAAACTAAATGAAATGAGTAGAACCAAGAGTACAAGATTATGCACTGATCAATTCTGATAGACTTAGTTCTTTTCAACAATGAGGTAATTCAGGCCAATTCTTCAGGCCAAGACTTGTGATGGAGAAAGTCATCCATATTCAGAAAGAGGACTGTGGGAACTGAGTGTGGATCATAACATAATATTTTCACTTTTTTGTTGTTTGCTTGCTTTTTGTTTTCTTCCTCATTTTTCTCATTTTTTTCCTTTTTGATCTGATTTTTCTTGTGAAGCATGATAATTGTGCATATACATGCAGCATATATAATTCTATACATATATAGAAGAATCCACATATTTAATGAGTATTGTATTACTTGCTTTCTATGGGTAGGGGTAGCGGCAAAAGAGGGACAATATTTTGTAACACAAGGTTTTGCAAGGGTGAATGCTGAAAAGTAATTTTATATATATTTTGAAAATAAAAAGCTATTATTTTTAAATTAACCCTTTCAGTTCTAATTGAATGCAATTATTAATTAACAGCACCTATCTTTCTTAGTAAATTGGTTAACAGTCATTTCATTTGCTCTTTTTCAAGCATATTAATCAAAATCTCGTTTAATAATTGAAGAACTGAAATTATTAAAGAAAAGAAGCAAGCATTTATTAAGTCCTTGCTACATGCCAGGAATTACCAGGACATTACAAATAGATTTGGATGAATGTTTAGCATCTATTTTCAAACATATCCAAGAAATAAGGTTATATTTTCTGGGCAGCAAAAAAAAAATCCTTCAAGTATCTAAATTTTAAAAATATAAACAACTTTAATGGAAATATTTCTTCTTTATTAATAACTTTTTATTGAAAGTACATATGCATAGGGAATTTTTTACATTATCTCTTACATTTACTTCTGTTCCTACTTTTCCCTTCCCTCCCTTCATCCCCTCCCCTAGATGACAAAGCAGTCTTATACATGTTAAATATGTTATAAAATATATGTGTGCAGAACTGAACACTTCTCTTGTTGCACAAGAAGAATTGGATTTAGAAGGTAAAACTAACCTGAGAAGAAAAACAAAAATGCAAACAGTTCACAATCATTTCCCAGTGTTCCTTTTCTGGGTGTAGCTGATTCTGTCTATCATTGATCAATTGGAACTGAATTAGATCTTCTCTTTGTTGAAGATATCCACTTCTATCAGAATACATCCTCATACAGTATTGTTGTTGAAGTATATAATGATCTCCTGGTTCTGCTCTTTTCACTCAGCATCAGTTCTTGTAAGTCTTTCCAAGTCTTCCTGTATTCATCCTGCTGGTCATTTCTTAGAGAACAATAATATTCCATAACATTCATATACCACAATTTACCCAACCATTCCCAATTGATCAGCATCCATTCATTTTCCAGTTTCTAGCAACCACAAAAAGGGTTGTCACAAACATTTTGGCACATAGAGGTTCCTTTCCCTTCTTTAGGATCTCTTTGGGATATAAGCCCAATAGTAATACCACTGGATCAAAGATTGAAAACTTTTGGGGCATAATTCCAGATTGCTCTCCAGAATGGCTGGATTCATTCACAACTCCACCAACAATACATTAGTGTCTCAAGTTTTTCCACATCCCCTCCAACATTCATTATTTTTTTTCCTCTCATCTTAACCATTCTGACAGATGTGTAGTGATATCTCTTAATTGTCTGAATTTGCATTTCTCTGATCAATAGTGATTTGGGACACTCATATGAGTGGAAATAGTTTCAATATCATCTGAAAAGTGTCTGTTCATATCCTTTGACTATTTATCAATTGGAGAATGGCTTGATTAGAGTCAATTCTCTATATTCTCTATATGTTTTGGAAATGAGGCCTTTATCAGAAACTTTGACTGTAAAAATGTTCTCTCAGTTTATTGCTTCTGTTCTAATCTTTTCTGCATTAGTTTTGTTTGTATAAAAATTTTTCAATTTGATATAATCAAAATTTTCTATTTTGTGATCAATAATGATCGCTAGTTCTTTTTGGTCACTTATTCCTTCCTCTTCCACAGGCCTGAGAGGTAAACTATCCTATGTTCCTCTAATTTATTTACAATCTCGTGCCTAAATCATGGACCCATTTTGTGGTAATTTTTTTCTTTTAAAATAAGTAGAATAGTTCTCTCTGGGGGAGAGGTGCAGGTTTCTCGGGGAGGTTTTCTGGGAGGCAGCCTTAGTTGCAGTTGAAAGTAATAATCATCCAAAACGCAGCCAGGTGATAAAAGTTCAGATCTTTTATTGTCTCTATTATAGCCCGGTTAGCTTAGAGCCCTCCGAATGTCTCCAAATGCAAAGGTTTTGTCCTTCAGACTCTGCCTCTGCTTTCTTCAGCCTCCAGCCAGCACAAAGATGGAATGAATCTCTTGTCTCCTTCACTTGGGGCTCTGCTAGCTTTCTGGTGAGTCTTTCAGACCAGCTTGGTCTTAGTGGGGGAAGTGCAGGAGCCCAGCCACCACAGTGGTGTGAAATGAAGATGAATCTGGTTGTGCCTCTGAGAGAGCCTTCTCAATCTTCCACTGAACTCTCGACTCGTAGCTTCTTTCTCTGAAAACTCTCCTTTTGCCACCAGCCAGCCAAGTGGAAAATATTCTCTAACGAATCACTCTTCACTGGCTTATATATGACTCTTCTGAGAGAATGGGATTATGGATTTTCTCCCATAGTGCTCTCTGGCCCTAAGAGCTTCAAGGGAGGTGTGAATTCAGATATCTCATATGAAATCCTGAAATTTCCCAAATGTGTGAACTCCAATGAGTAAAGGTGTGAACACAAGCATTGTATCAATTAGTTCTACTTAGTACCTTGTTTCAGTTTCTGGCCCAAAACATCTTCTTGTAAGACCAGATCAATAATCTATCAACTCTAATGAGTTAGCAATTTGTAAAGATTCCAACACCATTTTGATCTTATCTTGGTGTATGGTGTTAAATGTAGGTCGATGCCTAATTTCTGCCATACTAATTTCCAGTTTTCCCAGCAGTTTTTGTCAAATAATGAATTCTCATCCCAAAAGTCGGGATCTTTGGGTTTGTCAAACACTAGATTACTATACTTATTAACTAATTTTGTCCTGTGAACCTAACCTATTCCACTGATCAACTAATCTATTTCTTAGCCAATACCAAATGTTTTTGGTGACTGCTGCTTTATAATATGGTTTTAGATCAGGTACAGCTAAGCCACCTTCATTTGATTTTTTTATTATTTCCATTGGAATTCTCAACCTTTTGTTCTTCCATATGAATTTTGTTATTATTTTTTCTAGATCATTAAAATATTTTCTTGGGAGTCTGATTGATATAGCACTAAATAAATAGATTAGTGTAGGGAGTATTGTCATCTTTATTATATATTCACTAAGCTTATCCAAGAGCACTTAATATTTTCCCAATTATTTAAATCTCATTTTATTTGTGTGGGAAGTGTTTTGTAATTTTGCTCATATAATTCTGACTTTCTTTTGGTAGATATATTCCCAAATATTTTATGCTATTGACAGTTATTTTGAATGGAATTTCTCTTTGTATCTCTTGCTGTTGGATTTTGTGGGTGATGTATAAAAATACTGAGGATTTATATGGATTTATTTTGTATCCTGAAATTTTGTTAAAGTTGAATTATTTCTAATAGCTTTTTAGTAAAATCTCTGGGGTTCTCTAAATATACCATCATATCATCTGCAAAGAGTGATAATTTGATTTCCTCATTACCTACTCTAATTCCTTTAATCTCTTTCTCAACTCTTATTGCCGAGGCTAGCCTTTTTAATACAATATTGAATAATAATGGTGATAGTGGGCAGCCTTGTTTCAGTCCTGATATTACTGGGAATGATTCCAGTTTATCCCCATTACATATGATGCTTACTGACAGTTTTAAATATATGCTCCTGACTATTTTAAGGAAAAGTCCATTTATTCCTATCCTCTCAAGTGTTTTTATTAGGAATGGATATTGGATTTTATCAAATGCTTTTTCTGCATCTATTGAGATAATCATGTTTTTGCTAATTTGGTTATTGATATAGTCAATTATGCTAATAGTTTTCCTAATGTTGAACCAGCCCTGCATTCCTGGTATAAATCTTACTTGGTCATAGAGTATTATCCTGGAAATGAGTTTCTGTAATCTTTTTGTTAATATTTTATTTAAGATTTTAGCATCAATATTCATTAGGGACATTGGTCTATAATTTTCTTTCTGTTTTCAATCTACCTGGTTTTGGTATCAGTACCCATGTCTATGTCATAAAAGGAATTTGGTACGACTCCTTCAATCACTATTTTTTCAAATAGTTTATATAGCATTGGAGTTAATTGTTTTTTTAAATATTTGGTAGAATTCACATGTAAATCCATCTGGTCCTGGGGAATTTTTCTTAGGGAGTTGATTAATAGCTTGTTCTATTTCTTTTTCTAAGATGGGACTGTTTAACTAATTTACTTCTTCCTCTGTTAATCTGGATAAGCTATATTTTTGAAGGTATTCTTCCATTTCATTTAAGTTATCAAATTTATTGGCATAAAGCTGGGCAAAGTAATTCTTAATTATTGCTCTAATTCCCTCTTCATTATTGGTGAATTCTCCCTTTTCATTTTTAAGACTAACAATTTGATTTTCCTCTTTCTTTTTTAAAATCAGATTTACTAAGGGTTTTTTCTATTTTGTTAGTTTTTTCATAGAACCAACTCTTAGTTTTATTAATTAATTCAATAGTTTTTTTTTTACTTTCAATTTTATTGATCTTTCCTTTTATTTTTTAGAATTTCAAATTTAGTGTTTGACTAGGAGTTTTTTATTTGCTCCTTTTCTAGAATTTTTAGTTGCAAGGCCAATTTGTTGAACCTCTCTTTCTCTATTTTATGCAAGTAGGCCTCTAGAGATATGAAATTTCCTCTTATTACTGTTTTGGCTGCATCTCATACATTTTGGTATGATGCCTCATTATTGTCATTTTCTTTGTTGAAGTTATTATGTCTATGATTTGCTATTTCACCCAATCATTCTTTAGTATGAGATTATTTAGTTTCCAAATATTTTTGATCTATTTTCCACGGCTTTTTATTGAATGTAATTTTCATTGCATTGTGCTCTGAAAAGGATGCAGTTACTATTTCTGCCTTACTGTGTTTGAGTTTGAGGTTTTTATGTCCTAATATATGGTCAGTTTTTGTATAGGTTCCATGAACTGCTGAGAAGACTCCTTTCTGTCTCCATTTAGTTTTCCCCAAAGATCTATCATATCTAACTTGTCTAGTATTTTATTTACCTTTTTAATTTCTTTCTTATTTATTTTGTGGTTTGATTTATCTAATTCTGAGAGTGCAAGGTTGAGATCTCCCACTATTATAGTTTTGCTGTTTATTTCTTCTTACAGCTCTCTTAATTTCTTTTTTAAGAATTTAGATGCTACACAAATTGGTACATATATGTTTAATATTGATATTGCTTCATTATCTATGCTACCCTTTAGCAAGATATAGTGTTCTTCCTTATCTCTTTTAATTAGATCAATTTTTGCTTTTCCTTGATCTGAGATCAGGATGCCTACCCCTGCTTTTTTGATTTCACCTGAAGCATAGTAGGTTCTGCTCAACCTTTTACTTTTACTCTGTACGTATCTCCCTTCTTCAAATATGTTAAACAACATATTGTAGGATTGTGGCTTACCAGTCTGCTAATCAGTTCTTCTTTATGGGGGATTTTACCCCATTCACATTTATGATTAAAATTACCAATTTTGTATTGCTTGCCATCTTGTTAACCCCTGCTTATGCTTTTCTCCTTTCCTTCCCCCTTCCCCCAATCCCCCCCCCCCAGTGTTAAACTTGTAAGCACCATTTGCTTCTCACAGTCCTCCCTTTTTAGTATCCCTCTTTCCACCTTAGAGTTCCTCTCCTGTCTTACCCCTTTTCCTAACAATTTCTGTATTCCCTTCTGCTTAGCTTACTCGTTCCCTTTTCCCCTTTCCCCTCCCACTTCTCAATGAGGTGGGAGAAATTTCACCATAAAACAAATATGTCTAATATTTTTTTTCTCTTTAAGCCAATTTTGATGGCAGCAAGATACACACTGTGTTCATCTCTATTCTTTCTCTCAGATATAATAGGTTTCCTTTGCCTTTTTGTGAGATGTAGTACCCCTACTTTACCCTTTTCCTTATACAATTTTCTTTCCACATCTAGTTTCTAGAACTAAGTATATATGTGTGTCATATACATATATATATATATATATATATATATATATATATATGTATGTATCCACACACACACACACACACACACACACACACACACATACACCAAGATTTCTTTTTACCTCTTTAAGTTTCTTTTGAGTTCTATATTTGTAGAGCAAGCTTTTTGTTTAGTTCCATTTTTTTCATCAAAAATAGATGAAATTTACTTATTTTTTGAATGTCCATCTTCTTCCGTGGGAAAAAAAGATACTCGTTTTGGCTGGGTAAGTTATTTTTGGCTGCATACCAAGTTCCTTAGCCTTTTGGAATATCATATTCCAGGCCCTTCGATCCTTTAATGTGGATGCTGCTAGATCCTGAATAATCCTTATTGTGGCCCCTCTATATTTGAATTCATTTTCTTCTAGCAGCTCACAGCATTTTTTTCCTTCATCTGATAGTTCTGGAATTTGGCCACTATATTTCTTGGAGTTTTGAGTCCCTTTCAGTAAGTAATTGATGAATTCTTTCAATGTCTATTTGACTCTCTGTTTCTATAACATCTGGGCAGTTCTCCTTGATAATTTCCTGGAAAATAGTGTCCAGGCTCTTTTTTTCATCATATTTTTCAGGAAGTCCAATAATTCTCAGATTATCTTTCCTATATCTATTTTCCAGGTCTGTTGTTTTCCCAAGAAAGTATATGACATTTTTCCAATTGTTTAATTTTTTTTTGGTTTTGTTTGACTCTTTCTTGGTCTTCTCAGGTCATTCATTTCCATTTGTTCAATTCTGATTTTTAATGAATTATTTTCTTCACTCACTTTTTTCTGTCTTTTTCTAATTGTCTAATTGAGTTTTTAAGTGAGTTGTTTTGTTCTATGGAATTTTTTTCCATTTCGCCAATTTTATTTATTTTATTTGTAAATTTTATTTATTTATTTATTTATTTTTATTTTTAAATTTTTAAATTTTTCCAACGGACTAATTCTGTTTTTCAAGGATTTGATTTCTTTATCTTCAAATAAGGGGATGACTTATTTATACAAACTAAACACTATGGGGTATATTTCAATGGGTTCTTCAACACATCATTTTATATATTTGTTTCAGTATAAACATCCAATAATGTCTTCAGTACTATTGAAGTGCATAGAGATCCTGATTCAGGATACTTGGGTTTTTATCTAATTCCTTCTTCATAGAAATCTCTTTAAAAGTATAAATTCTCAGATTTTCAACGACTTTACTTTTTTGTTCTTTCCACAAACATACACTAATATCTACTTACACACTTGTTAGATGCCATCACTCTCAATTATTCTCTTACATTTCTTCTTTTTTTTTTCTTTTTTAAATGTAAAATTTCATGGTTTCAATGACTTTTTTTACTCTTTCCATAAACATACACTAATATCTGTTTATACACATGCTGTATTCCATCTCTCTCAATTATTCTCTGACATTTTTTTCTTTTTCTTCTTCTTCCCATTGACTTTTTTTCTTTCCTAGACCTTTTTGGCACTTGAATTTGATAGTTATCATCAGCCAAAAGATGCATTTCTTTCAAGGGAGTGCTTTGGCCTGTCATGGCTTCTTCTCTCTATGCAGTGCTCTAAAGAAACAGAGGTAGAAAAGACCTTAGAGACTTCCCAGTCCAAGTATCTCATTTCACAAGTGATTATAATCAACATCTAGAGATGGCTGAGGTCCTCTCCTGACCATAAACCCATTGCTTTTTTCTCCATGCCACAATGACTTTGTTAATTTTAATTTAATTTAGTTAACTTAACCATTGTTCATCTAACTGTTACTCTGTCCCTGCTCATCTCTATCTCTGTCTCTCTCTTTTGCTATTGGTCCATCTCTGTCGCTATCTCTCACTTTTTTTTTTTTTTTTTTTTTTTTACTATTTCCTTATTTGATTTTTTTCCTGAACTTTGTACATAGCAAATAAGTGTGCTGATGAAGCAGGATAAATAGAAATGAGAAATTGTGGATCCACATTTCATTACTGTACCAAGGTGTATGTTGCATATATTATTTTAAAAATATTAAAAAATATTAAAAAAAATTAGGCTATGTAACATTATTATCTGATGAGAACTGAATACTTCTGCCACACCTTGTTCTGGAGACTGGAAGATGTATAATATATGTGAGTCTTTTAAAAGAGCTTATAAATAGAACCAAAGGAAATCTATAAAATTATTTTTAATCATTTTAGCTGATGCTAATTGTAGCACATAATCAGGAGGAATATGACAACAGAATGCTTATGAAATTATTCAACCTTAAATACATGGAAATATGTTTCTATATAATTATCAGATCTCTGGCAGTACAATCTGCTTCTTTCTGGGCCACCCAAATAGCCACATGGAACCTGAACCTTGAAAGTTTTATTTTCCATTCTAGTCTTTAATATAACAAATGATTGTGTTTCACGCTAATTCAGAATCTAACTAAGCACTACAGTGCAACTATGTCCATATGCTTCCCAGTTAAACATAATTAGCTAGATTTCTAATTCATACCTTTTGTTCTTGCTTAGGTATATTTTTCATAAATGTGGTAATTTTCAGAATATCTTTTTTTGTCTGTACTTAGAAAGATACAACACACATTTGGAGGATGTAGTGATTCAGATCTGTTTATTCTCTACTCATGTTTCCCTCTTCCATTAACCAATTCATTTATTAACCAGTTAGTATAATTTCTGAGAAGGAAATGGATCATGAAAACTTTTATCTCTCCACTCCTCAGGAAAATGCCTTTTGAAAGCACAGAGAAAATCTGTGATTGTGGAGAGAACATGCAGAAGTTTATTGGGGGGGGAACCCCAAAACCAAAACCAAAAGTAGAGATCTTAACCTCAATTGAGAATATATAGTATGCAACTGTATAATATAAAAAGAAAATCCAATTTCTACATGATTTTTCCCTAATGTCCCAAGCTATTAGAATATTCTTCTGCCAAAATCATTATCCACCTTTCTCTCACCTCTATCTTTCCCTTTCTCACTCTCTCCTTCACCCCCTCTTTCCCTCACTCCTTTCTCCTTTCTCTTTCCCTCTCTCTCCCCATCTATCTTACTATGCGTATATATTTTATCTATCCCCATATATCTCTATCTAAATATCTGAATATGTGTGCATATATATGTATATGTGTAATATACATACACACATACATAAATACATATACACACATAATGTTTGTGTACAATTTGTACAAATTGTCTACCAGGAGGAAATGTAAACTTATTCAATGTCAGTAACAACTTTTTAATTTTTATCTTTATAAATTCAACACAATGTTTAACACATAATTGAATTTAATGGTTGTTTTTAATTATTTGACTTTCGTAAGAAAATATTGATCTAAACTATCTTCAATCAACTATCTCTAACTTCTGTGATTTCACTGATATAGGGGACCCCCCAGGTTAGGGAATTCCCTTTAATAGTGCAGATTGGTACCATCTTCAAAATTTGCAATTTTAGACAATTTTCTATTTGGCAAAATTTAGTGAATTGCCTAGAGAGTTACATAGTGAGTATGTTTCAGAAGTGGGAAGAAGCTAGATGATGCAAGGGAGGACAGACTACTAAATCTGGAGTCTACAAATTGAGGCTTAACACTTAACTAGCTTTATGATCCAGGGCAAATTACTTAACCATGGCAACTTGGCTTCAATTTTCTGTAAAATAGGAAAAAATAAGAGAATTATTGCCAGAATTATTGCAAAGCCCAAATGAAGTAATATAGTGTGTCACAAACCAGTAATTACTGTGTAAATCCTAGTCATTAATATCATTATTAACCTTGGGCTTCCTTGCTTAAAGTACAGATCACTATTCACTAACACTTTAAGAATTGAATATTAGTTTTAAGCAACAGATGATATTTAAGTTATGAAAAATAATGATGTTGAATGACAATTCTGTAATTTGTTTCTAATAATCAAATCACAGAAATGGCAAACAGATTTTTTTTTATATATATTGGGACTTTATTTTTGCCTTTGACTTAATATTCAACAGTCAGAAGATGTAAATTCTAGTAGTGTTTTGGAACAGTTGGAGCAATTTAGAGTGTTAATAATTGCATTTGTATGATGTTTATCCTACAATCTCTCCTTAAAATGGCTATTATTCCATTTTTTATTATATTTGAAAATTTTCCAGGTAGTCACTGAAGCATGAAGTTCTTAAATTATTACCAAAATGGGGAAATTTTTCATAGTGCTATTGACATTTTCCAATTTCTCTTTTGAATGCTGTCCATGTCTTTTGATCATCTGGGGAATGAATCTACTTGTATTAGTATGAATTCACTTTCTATATGTTTTTGATATTAGACTTTTATCAGAGATATTTGAGGCCAAGATTCATTTGCAAAGTTTTTGGTTATGATGGGAGTCAGTTTGAATCCCAAGAAAAGAAATCTAGTCTATACTTTTGCTCTTACAATCCCTACCTAGTCCTTTTAATGCCAAGAAAATAAATCGAAAGTAGGAGCATTTATTAAATACTTCCAATGAGCTAGGAACTGTGCTAAGCTTTTTTAGCTTTAAACTGTGTTTAAATCCCAGCAAACCAATCCACATTAAGGAATGTAAAGTTAAACAGAAAAAAAGAACATCTATAAAGAAGAATAAGTTTATGGGAAGGAGATGAAATCTGACAGTAAGCTTATTCAGAAGGGAAGTGATCATGGCTAGGGGCCCTCATAAAATGTTGATCTGAGCAAAGATTCAATGTTTGCAGAAAAGTCTCAATAGTAGCTGAATCTCTGTGTGAGAAAGTGAATCAAAATAAAGTGAAAAACTGAGATTGAGTTGAGGACATGTAATGAAGTGAGCTGGGTTGAAACCTCTCAAATAGTAAATCTCCACATTCTTTATCAATTATCAATTTGTATTGTAAACTGAACAGAAGCTAATCTGTTTTTACATTTTTAACAAATAGGTTCAAAAGTGGCTAAAGATATTTATTTGAAAGATTTTTTTTAACATCTTGGGATATTCCATTTTAAAGGTTTTTTTTTTTTAAAGGAATTGTGTAGTTACTAGAGTTTTTATGTAACATAATAGTCAGCAATAAAATCTTATTTTGCAAAATCTGTAGATTATCATAACTTTAAGCCATCATTAGCTAATGACATTAAGGTACAATATATACTTGGCTCAAGGGTCATTATTAATTATAATAGGGGCAAATGTACATTATAAACAATCTTCTTGATAATTTAAAGTTTTTCTCCAGACATCTCGCCAAGAATGATTAAGCATTTCCTCTGTAAGGATTTTTAAACTTCATTATCTATTTTATGTAATTATAAAATTTAAGCTAAATAATATGACCGAATCACATTTGCAGACATATATAAATTATAATTTTAAAAGAGACTGAAAATTAATGGAAGAGTGATTTCAGCATTGTCATTAATTTGAAATCACATGGTTCCTTTTTTTTTTTTCCTTTTGAAAACTTTATATACTATATTTGGTGTAATATATGGATTGGGCAACAAAGTCGCTGAAAATTAGATGTTAGATGTATTAGATGTTTGTAAAAAATTAATTGCTTTCTTTTTTTTAGTTAAATGTAAATATTTATCAAATTTCTTATATCTTCTTTCCACATCCCAGTGTACATTCTGACCACATTAGAAATGACTTGACCATGCTTCCATTTATCATATTTATTTCTTTTCTCAGAACTCTGCTTTTTTTCTTATTTTTCTGCATATATTCTTTTAAATATTTCGTTTATATTTTTAGCAATTTTGGACTTCCTTTCTACTATTACTTTGTCTATGGTTAATTCATAGTAGTTGTTATATTGATCTTTTATTTTATTGTGAATGTATAAGGGGGATGATGGTGGTATACATTCCTCTAAAGCCCAGTTTCTTAAAGTATATGTCACTGAATGTGGGGGTTGTAAAATTATGAATTATTATCAGAAAATGTTTGATTTGTGTATCTCTTTTAAATACCTATATACCTGGGTTCATGTAAAAATTTCTTAGGCAAAAAGGGTCTTGAGGGAAAATGTTTAAGAAGCCCTGCTCTAAAGCATGATTTTTATTGCAGTGCTGTTTTTTCTAGAATGTTTTCTCATTTTTCAATATTTCTTTATAAACCTCAAAGTAATTTTAATCATTTTGGAGGTGGGACTTTTAAGTAGCTTTCTTATTTTTGTCTTTTCCCCTTTCAGTTCTTTCCTTCTATTTATTTGCTTCAGGCTTCTCACTTCATTTGAACTCTTGCTATTCCAAATGAAGAGAAGTCTTTTAAGATGAGTAAAAAGGGCAACTTTGTTTGGAGCCTGAACTTCTACCATCTTCTATATGGGAGGAAAAGCTTCATAGCCATTGTCTGGGGTGACCTATGAGAAGTTATGTGATCATCAAGGTAAAAGTAGTATTGAAAAGTATCCAGGGGCAGCTAGGTGGTGCAGTGGATAGAATATCAGCTCTGAAGTCAGGAGGACCTGAGTTCAAATCTGGTCTCAGACACTTAATACTTTCTAGCTGTGTGGCCCTGCATAAGTCAGTTAACCCCAACTGCCTCAGGAAAAAAAAAGAAGAAGAAGAAAAAAGAAAATCATCCAGAAAATGGAGTGCCCAGAAATAAGCTATTGAGACTCATCATAGGTAGGGAACAGGTGAAATTGACTATTTTTTTATTAAAGCCTTTTATTTTCAAAACATATGCATGGATAATTTTCAACATTCACCCTTGCAAAACCTTGTGTTTCAATTGTTTCCCTCCCTTTCCCCCCACCCCCTCCTCTAGACAGCAAATAATCCAAAATATATTAAACTTGTAATTCTTCTGTATATTTTCCCACAATTATCATGCTGTACAAGAAAAAAAAATCAGATCAAAAAGGAAAAAAATGAGAAAGAAAACAAAATGCAAACAAAAACAACAAAAAGAATGAAAATATTATATTGTGATCCACACTCAGTCTCCAGTGTTCTCTTTGGGGGCAGATTACTCTCTTCATCACAAGACCATTGGGACTGGCCTGAATCATCTTATTGTTGAAAAGAGCAACATCCATCAAAATTGATCATCCTGTAATCTTTCTGTTGCTGTGTACAATGATATCTGGTTTTGCTCACTTCACTTAGTATCAGTTCATGTAAATCTCTCCATGCATCTCTGAAAACAATTTGCTGATCATTTCTTATAGAACAATAATATTCTATAAAATTGATATATATATATATATATATTATTCAGCCATTCTCCAACTGATGGTTATCCCCTCAGTTGCTTATTTCTTGACACCACAAAAAAGGGCTGCCAAAAAAACATTTTTGCACATGTATGTCTCTTTCCCTCCTTTATGATCTCTTTAGGATACAAGCCCAGTAGAAACGCTGATGGATCAAAGGTAATAGTCCTTTGGCTAGAGATCCAAATTGCTCTCCAGAATGATTGAATCACTTCACAATTCCACCAACAATATATTAGTGTCCCAGTTTCCTCAAATCCCCTTCAACATTCATCATTGTCTTTTCCTGTCATTTTAGCCAATCTGAGTGGTATGTAGTGTTATCACAGAGTTGTCTTAAGTTTCATTTCTCTGATCAATAGTGATTTAGAGCACCTTTTTTCATATGACTACAAATGGTTTCTATTTCTTCATCTGAACATTGTTCATATCCTTTTGCCATTTATCAATTGGAGAATGCTTGAATTCTTATAAAATTGAGTCAATTCTCTATAAATTTTAGAAATGAACCTTTATCAGAATCTTTGAATGTAATTTTTTTTTCCAGTTTATTGCTTCCCTTCTAAGCATTGGTTTTATTTGTATAAAACAGGGGTCCTCAAACTATGGCCTGTGGGCCAGATGCGGCAGCTGAGGGCATTTATCCCCCTCACCCAGGGCTATGAAGTTTCTTTATTTAAAGGCCCACAAAACAAAGTTTTTGTTTTTACTATAGTCCGACCTTCCAACAATGTGAGGGACAGTGAACTGGCCCCCTATTTAAAAAGTTTGAAGACCCCTGGAAACTTTTGAACTTAATATAGTCAAAATTATCTATTTTGTATTCAGTAATATGCTCCAATTCTTCTTTGGCTACAAATTCCTAACTTCTTAACAGATCTGAGAGGTAAACTGTCCTTTGCTCTTCTAATTTTCTTATAATTTCAGTCTTTATGGCTAAATCATGAACGCATTTCAACATTATCTTGGCATATGGTATTAGGTATGGATCAATGCCCAGTTTCTGCCATAATAATTTCCAATTTTCTTAGCAGTTTTGCCAAATAGTGAGTTTTTATCCCAAAAGATGGGGTGTTTGGGTTTGTCAAACACTAGATTACTATAGTCATTAACTATTTTGTTCTGTGAACCTAATGAATGTTATGGAAAGGCAACATCTAAGGAATATTTAGATTATAGGGCTTTAGTGACATTACACATAGAAGAGATACAATGATGAAGAATAAAAGGATAATTATAAATTTCCAAAATGGATGAAAGGGGTGTAACTCACAGAAAGAAGTTACTTGAGAAGAGAAACAGTAGATTTTAGGGCTAGTTGATCAATTTAGTTTTTACCATCTAGAATTTGAATTAAGAAGTCAGCTAAACTAACATATCCTATAGTCTTATTTTTAGACATGTATGTGTACATCCCCCATATATATGTGCATATACACATCATATATTATAATATATAATTTTCTCATATATATATATATATATATATATATATATATATATATATATATATTCTCCTCTTCAAGATATGCACACAAAACCACCTGTCTTGGTATTTTTTTCTAATGTTATATTTAGTATACTATTTAGTGTTCATTGCTTATTTTTCCCCTCCATTATTTCTATAAAGTTCATCTGCCTAGTTTTTATGGAAAATAATTAAGAAACTGAGAGAAGGAATTTTAATTCTAAACTTTCCATCTGGTATTAGCCAGCTGATATTTTCCCGTTTCTCAACTAGCAACCAAACAAATGAACTGCTCTACTCAATTAAAAAAAATGTGAAAATGAGTTACTCAGTTTTAGTAATAAATTATCAAGCATCTTATTACTTCTGATGACAGTTAAACAAAAAATGGGTGAATAAAATTCCCTATAGAAACATTGGTGAAATTCCTTGTGAGTAAAGAAAAGGCTATGTTTCTGTTATAGTAGGTACAAAGAGTCAATCCCAAAGAGCCAAGTGGAACTTATTACCCTGAACTGAGGATGGAATTTCAAACAAACTGCTTTCTCTACTTTAAAATTCAGGCTAGTATCTCAAGATGCACTATCAAAATTGTCTGCATATCTCAGTGTTTGAAGCTGTTTCACTGCAGTAGTCTGGAAGAAACCTTGTGTGTTTGCTCAAGATTATCATGCCTATATAAGCAGAGACTGGCTCAACAACTGAAATATCAATATCCCATTTGGAAAGCTTCATGGGGATATACTGTACTTTTTAAATCCAGTGCAATGTTAGCATCGAGTTGTAGGCCCATCAAGTGAAAAGTATACCATTATGCCTGGCACCACCTCTTATAAAAAGAAGAATAAGCAGTCATACACAAAGAAAGTATTGCATTATAAAATAGTCCAGCTTTTACAACATAATCTTCTAATCTAGTCAAGAAATAGTTGTCTGTTCTATTACACCACAGTAAAGTTTGGATTCATATGACTGATATTCACCACTACTCCATTTGTCTTTGGGTACCACTTTGTCATTGATTCCTTTTCTGTTTCTTTTCTATGTAAGCTTTTGTTTCTTTAGCTGGTGAGAGTCCTTTATTATTAGGTGATTTTCTTAAAAATTATCTTTGTTTTCTCTATTTTCATTCCATTTTTCTACCTTGATACATATGCTCTTTGCATTTTATCATTTTCTAGGACTTTCATGTATATTTATTTTTATTCAAAAGGTTACAGATTGTAATTCATATAATTAGAAATGGAAGGGACATCAGAAAATTTTATTTATTTTTAAATTTTTAGCATGTACTTTATTTTAAATAATGTGTTTATTTAAAACAAATGGAAAAAGAAAAAAAATTGTCATGTGCATATCAGAATATGAGAAAGTATTCAAAATCTAAAACAAATTTCCATTTCAAGAAAGTCTATATAGTAAATACTACACATGATGTTCAAAGCTATCCATCTTTTTATTTTTGCTTTCTTGTAGGTTTTCTTTTGTTTTCTGCTGTGTACTTTTTACTTTCTTCTTCTTTTTTCCCTTTTCTCTCCCCAACCCTCACCAAGAAGGCTACAATTAAACACAGATATATTTATACACAAACACATATATTTATATCTATATGTATGTATGGATATAATATATATCCACATGCATACACCATATATTGGTGTACCCATACATACATATTCATTAATATCTACAATCATACAATATATTTCCATATATGTCTGTCAGGCTGTATTATACTTGTTTGTCCTCTGCTTCATAAATCCAAATCTTTCCATATGTTTCTAAATTTACCAACTCATTCTTTCTTATAGCACAATATTCTACTTTTATACTATCTAGCTAATTTAAATAGTCTAAAATAATATTGATTAATATTACTAACATAGTATAATTTCCTTATTTTCTCTTTTGATTAAATTTATTTTAGCTTTAACTTTTCTGAGATCAATAATTACTACTCCTGCTTTTTTTCTAGTAGATTCTACTCTTGAAATTGTGATAATGTTTATTTCCTATTCCTGTTGAATCTTTTCCTTTCTTTCTTCCCACTATCTTGCCTTGCTATAACTTAATCTATACCATGATCTTCACCAAGGCTCTTTCCCTTATCTTCTCTCCTGTCTCTTTGCCTCCCTCTTTATTCCATTCCCATTAATCCATAAACTTTATCTCCTTCCATTTAATTTACACATTTTTCTCTACTTTCCCCTTATTTCATAATAATTTATATATATTTTATTCCCCTCTCTTATTTATTTACAAATTTGCAAGATCTTTTGAGATATCTATATATATCTATCTGTCTACTTATATTTATATCTATATCTCTAATTCTATCTTGATAACTATCTATCTATACTTTTGACCATTCTAAATGTGAGCAGGATTCCAGAACTATTAGCCCTCCTCATCCATCTAATTCATTTATGTCAGATGTTGTAACTCATTTCTGTATCATAGTTATTCTTTTTTTACATTTTCGTTTATGATTTTGCCTTTTACAATTACATACTACTCAGGTTTATTCCAATCTTTTTTCAAACTACCCATTTGCTAATGACAATCTTAAATATACAGCTTACATCTTTATGTATAAAACATAAATATTTTGATCCAACAATTTTGGACAGCAGTTTGGAACTATGTCCACAGGGCTACAAAACTGTGCATCCCTTTGAGCTAGCAATCTTCTCAAAGAAATCACAAAAATCATAAAAAGGGAATAGAACCAAAATATATAAAAATGTTTGTGTAGTTCTTTTTATAGTGTCAAGGAACTGGAAATCAAGAGGATGTCTATCAATTGGGGAGTGGATGAATAAGTTATGGTATATGAATGTAATGGAATATTATTATTCTATAAGAAATCATGAGCTACCTGATTTCAGAAAAGTCGGGAAAGACTTACATAAACTGATACTAAGTAAAGTGAGCAGAACCAAGAAAACATTGTAAATAGTAACAAGAAAATTAGTGATGATCAGTGGTGGTAGACTTGGCTCTACTAAACAATGTGGCAATTCAAATAGATTCCAGTAGACTTGGGATGAAAAATGCCATCTGCATCCAGAAAGAGAACTCTGGAGACTGATTGTGGACCAAAACATAGTACTTTAATTTTTTTTTCTTTCTCATGGTGTTTTCCCCTTTTTCACAAAATAACAAACATGGGAATATGTTTAAAAGGATTGCACATATTTAATCTATATTAAATATAGGGAGGAGGGGTAAAGACTAAATGCAGAAAGACAGACATAGTAAATGTATCTGTTTCAGATCATGATGCAATAAAAATTACATGTAATAAAAGGCCAGGGAAAAGAGACCAAAAATTAGTTGGATACTAAATAATCTGATCCTAAAGAATGAGTGGGTAAAACAACAAATCATAGACACAATTGATAATTTCATCCAAGAGAATGACAATAATGAGACGACATACCAAAATTTGGATGCAGCCAAATCAGTTTTTAGGGGAAGTTTTATATCTCTAGGTGCTTACTTGCATGAAATAGAGAAAGAAAAGATCAAAGAATTGGGCATGCAACTAAAAATGTTAGAAAAAGAATGTATGAAACCCCCCCGATTAAATACCAAATTTGAAATTCTAAAAATAAAAGGGAGATTAATAAAATTTAAAGTAAGAAAACTATTGAATTAATAAATAAAATTAAGAGTTGTTTTTATTTTTTAAAAAACCCAACAAAATAGATAAACCTTTAGTTAATTTGATTAGAAAAAGGAAAGAAGAAAATCATATTATTAGTCTCAAAAATTAAAAGGAGAACTAACCACCAGTGAAGAAGAAATTGAAACAATAATTAGGAGTTATTTTGCCCAACTATATGTCAATAAATTTAATAATCTAAATGAAAGGGAGGAAAACCTACAAAAATTGTCCATAGTAATTGAAGAGGAAATAAATTACTTAAATAGTACCATTTTAGAAAAAAAAATAAATTAGAACAAACTATTAATCAGATCCCTAAGAAAAATTTTTCTTGGCAAGATGGATTTATATGTGAATTATATTAAAAATTTAAAGAACAATGAATTTCAATACTATGCAAACTATTTGAAAAAATAGGGAAAGGAGGAGTCCTACCAAATTCCTTTTATGACACAAATATGGTGCTGATACCTAAAACAGCTAGAGTCAAAACAAAAAGAGAAAATTATAGAGCAATTTCCCTAATGAATATTTATGCAAAAATCTTTAATAAAATATTACTAAAGAAAATACAGCAAGTTATCACCAGGATACTATACTATGACTAGGATTTATACCAGGAATACAGGGCTCATTCAATAATAGGAAAGAATATTAGCATAATTGACTATATCAATAACCAAATTAATAGAAATCATATAGTTATCTCAATAGATGCAGAAAAAGCATTTGATAAAACCTTGAACCCATTCTTTTTTAAAAACACTAGAAAGCAAAGCAATAAATGGAGTTTTTCTTAAAATGATCAATAACATTAATCTAAAACTGTCAGCAAGCATCATATGTAATAGGGATAAATTAAAACCATTCCCAGTAAGATCATGGGTGAAGTAAGGTTGCATCCATTCCAATTGCTATTCAATACTGTATTGTACATGTTATCTTTAGTAATAAAAGAAGAAAAATAAAGTAAAAGAATTAGAGTAGGTAAGGAGAAAACAAAATTATTACTCTTTGCAGATGATATGATGGTATTCTTAAAGAATTAGAGAATCAACTGAAAAACTACTAGAAACAATTCACAATTTTATCAAAGTTGCAGGATACCAAAAAAAACCCATCTAAATCACCAGCATTTCTTTATATTACCAAGAAAGTCCAATAAGAAGAAATACAAAAAGAAATTCCATTTAAACTAACTGTAGATAATATAAAAGTTTTGGGAGTCTACCTGACAAAACAAAGCCACGAACTGTATAAACAGAAATAGAAAACACTTTTCCCATAAACAAAATAAGGTCTAAATAATTTGAAAAGTATCAATTTTTCTGAGCTAATAGAATAAAAATAATAGTACCATAGCAATAAAACTGCCAAGAATTTACTTTACAGAGCTAGAAAAAAAATAATATAAATTTCACCCATAAGAACAAAAGATTGGGAGCCAAGAGATGGTAGGTAACAGGATTTTCACTGAGCTCTTCCTGGCTTTCCAAAGATCAACACCAGACCAAATCTCTGAATAGGTTTTGGGATGACAGAAGACACAAATATATGGAGTGTAACAAATTTTCAGCAGAAGATATTTTTCAAGAACTTCAGGAAAGATCTCTGCAAATCAAGCAATGGGCAGGGGTTTGCAATTCATGGCAAGTGCAACACCTAGAAACTAAAATAATAATGAAGTTTATCTGGAAGATTAAAAGCTCAAGAATTTCAATGAATTCAAAGAATTAATTAAAAATGCAAATGAAAGTGACCAAAGTGTACCAGAACTATATTAAAATTAGCAGTCATCAAAACTATTTGGTACTGGCTAGGAAATTGAGTAGTCAATTAATGGAATAGATTAGGTTCACAAAACACAATAGTGAAGGGCTACTATAATCTAATGTTTGATAAACCCAAAGTCCCCAGCTTCTCGGATAAGAACTCATTATTTCACAAAAATTGCTGGAAAAATTGGAAAACAGTATGGCAGAAACTAGGCATTTAGCAACACTTAACAACCTTTACCAAGATAAGTTCTAATTGGAATCGTGGTTTAGACATAAAGAGTGAAATATAGGAATATTAGGAAAATAAAGGATAGTCTACTTCTTAGATCTGTGGAGAAGGAAGGAATTTGTGGCCAGTGAAGAACTAGAATCATGAAATACAAAATAGATAGTTGTGATTACATTAAATTAAAAGTGCCAGTGCCTCCAAGATTAGAAAGGAAGCAGAAAACTAGAAACAATTGTCTACATCCAAGGATTCTGATAAAGACCTCATTTCTAAAATATATTGATAATTGACTCATTTATAAGAATACAAACCAATCTCCAATTGATAAATGGTAAAAAGATATGAACAATTTTCAGGGGACAAAATTAAAGCCATCTATAGTTATATGAAAAAATTCCCTAAATCACTATTGATTAGAGAAATGCAAAGTAAAACCGAGGCACCACTACACACCTCTCATATTATCTAAGATGAGAGAAAAAGATAATGATAAATTTTGGAGGGAATGTGGGAAAATTTGGACACAAATACATTGTTGGTGGAGTTGTGAATAGATCCAACCATTCTAGAAAGCAATTTGGAACTATGCCCTAAGGGCTATCAAGCTTTGAACAACCTTTCATCTAGCAGTGTTTCTACTGGGTATATGTCCCAACCAGTTTGTTAAAAAAAAGATAAAAGGACTCAGATGTACAGAAATGTTTGTAGCAAACTTTTTTGTAGTGACAAGCAACTGGAAACTTAGTGGTGGATGGATATTGGAGAATGGCTGAATAAATTATAGAATTTCTATATATTAATGTTATGGAATATTATTGTTATATAAGAAACAATCAGCTGGATGATTTCACAAAGGTCTGGAGGGACATATGTGAAGTGATGCTAATGAAGTGAGTAGAACCTAGAGAACATTGTACTTAGTAACAACAAAATTATGTGGTGATCAATTTTGATAGTCATGGATCTTTTCAACAAGGAAGTGATTCATTTCAGTTCCGATATACTTGTAATGGAGAGAGCCATCTTCATCCAAAAAGAGACAGTGGTGACAGAATGTGAATTATAACATTGAATTTTCACCTTTTTTGGTATTGTTTGCTTGCTTTTTGTTTTCTTTCTGACTTTTTTCCCTTTTTTGACCTGATCATTCTTGTGCACCATAATTGTGGAAATATGTATGTTAATGTACATGTTTAACATATATTGGATTATTTTCTGTCTGAGGGAGGAGGGAAAGTGAGGGAGAATAAATTTGAAATACAAAGTTTTGCCAGCAAGTTTTTCTGATTTTGAGACCAGCTCTTTAACCAATATGTGATAATAAATGAAAAAGTATGATACATGTTTAGCATGTGCAGAAGAATATAATGGTGGACAATAAACTGGCCTCAAAGCAAGTAATTTTTTTAATCTTATTTTATTTCTTTTTCTTTTTTTGTGTGTGAGGCAAATGGGCTAAGTGACTTGGCCATGATCACACAGCTACTAAGTGTTAAATGTATGAGGTCAGATTTGATCTCTTAGATTTGAACTCAGGTTCTCCTGCCTCCAGAGCTAGTGCTCTATCCACTAAGCCATATAACTGCCCCCAAACCAATAATTCTTATTCTGTCTTCAGTAATTCAGTAATTTAAATCCTGCCTTTTTCACTTACTGTCCCTATGTTCCATGACAAATCACTTCACCATTAAGGCCTTTAAACAATTATCTATGACTCTGTGACTTGAAGGTTCTGACCTTCAAGAGTAGAGGAAATCTCATCTGGGAGTTTCTTAAATTAAGGATCTCATGTATTATTTATAGCATCTCTTGGAGCTCTCTTCTACTCCATAACCATAGGGTCACTGGCTTAGTTCAGTCTCTCATTGTCTTTCTCCTAGGAAATTGTAAAAAGCCTCCTACAGGTCCCTCTATTTGCAATCCTGATTCTCTTTCACTTGAAATTTAAACACTATATTCTGCCATTTAAAGCCGTCTGTAATTTGAATTCAATATATGTTTGTAGACTCATTTTATCCATTTCCCCTGTTTCTTTTACATCCTAGCTAAAATTAAACTTGTGGTGCTTACATGTCTATTCACACCAATCACTCCTCACAGTACAGTTTACCTATATCTGTATTTAATAAAAGCTTTTATATACAACTGAGGTTCTAATTCCTCTGTTAAGGCATGGCTGATTACTCCCACTGGAAGTGGGACCATAGATGTCTATGACTTGAAGTAGTAAATGACATTTGAAACACCTAAAGAAACTGAGTACCAGAGAAACAAAGCCCCTTGTTTAAGATCATAACAGTGAATAAAGCTGTCAAAATGGAAATTAAGATCTGCTCACAAAAAAAAAAAAAGTTATTTCTACTGTTTCTTCTAAATTTCTTATGTAAGTTTCTCTGGATGTCTTTGTTTTTATTATAATGAGTTGACATTATGTTTCTTTGCAAATATTTCTATATTAAATTACAAATTCTTTCAAGCTATATATTTTTTCATCATTGGACCTCACATAGCAGCTAGATTTGTACGTATATATGTATATATATATATAAATATATATATATATAAATATATATACATATATACACAACATAATTATGTTATGCATATATGTGCTGATACATATTTGTATATCTGTGTATGTATACATGAACATGTATATATGTATGTCTGTGTATATATACATTATACATATAAACAGTTAAGAGGAGCAGCATATTGCTATACTTATGTAACATTTCTATCACTCCTAGATCATATCCTAGTACTACATGCTTAACAAATATTTTGTTAAAAACATTGTATCTGCCAACTGTAGGAGAGTGCATTCTCAATAGTCACTTATGACTCAATTGACTTTGATAGGAATAAAAATAGATTAAACAAATGCATAACACAGAGAGATGAAAACTACAATAAGATAAGAAAAGAGTACACTAAAAGCAAACTCAACTATGTGCAAATGTGATAATCTTGGACATGGTTTATAAGTATTAGATCAAACCTTTTTCTTAGCAGAGAGCTCAAGAATTATGAGAATAATATGTGGCATATATCTGCATATCAGGTCACTCTTTAAAGTGGTTTTGTATATTTTTCTTTGTTACAAAGGGAAATTTAATGCTGTGGGTGTGGGTCAGAGAATAGAGTTTACATCTAGCATGACTATGATGTAATAATGACAATAATAATAGCTAATGTTTACATAGTTCTTTAAGACTTGCAAAGTGGTTTAAAAATATTGTCTCACAACAATTCTGGCAGTAAAGTGTTATTATGATCCCCATTTTATGGATGATAAAACCAATTTTAGGATGAATGATTTGTCCACAGTCACATATCTAATAAACATTCAAGATCATATTTGAACTTAGATCTTCCTGACATCAGATCCAGATCTGTATCCATTGTATTACCTAAATTCCAAATAGGAGACACTAAAAATATTTAATAATGATTTAAAATATTTTGTTGTTTTCATTCTTTTATTTAGATTATATTATAAGATCCATTTTATGGATTATCTTTAGGCAAAAGTTTAAAATATGAATAATACTTGTCTTGTGGGCTTCCATATTCCTGTTTTACCCATTTTCATATCCTACTTTGCCTTCCAGTTAATTTGTATCAATACTTAATTGCCATGGCAAGCTACCATAATAGAACTTTCCCAAAAAATCTTGATAGAATTCCCTCTTTTCCTATTTGCAACTAGTATTTAAATTATTATATCATTTGCCCTCCATTTACCCTGGCTTGTCAGTGTCAGGACTATATGAGAATATGAGTGTTTTGTCCTGAGTTATTCATTTGCAATTTAGTCAGTCATCTCCATGATTATGGTACTACCTTTATATATGATTATATCAGCCAACTTATTTCCATATCCTTTCTGTGAGAATCCATAACTGTGAGAATGTAGATGCAATTCAATAAATTTTTCCCCCTCCAGAAATGAAATGTTTTCTTAAAAACATTATGAACATTCATTGATTTCTCACTTCCTTTAAAAGATATAATTCCCAGTGCAGATTTTGGCTTAGTAATTAAAATGTCCATATAAAACACATACTTTTCCACATTAAACTTCAAATAATTTACCTTATTATTTAGGTCAGTTATCATTCTCTTTATCCAGATGAAAAGAAAGGTGATCTGAAAATTTTTTTTGAGACTTGCAGCAGTTTTGATTATTTCTCTTTTGTTGTAGTAATGCTTATGGCTTCAGATCAGCTTTGTCATTAAGATTGTCTTGAAAACAGCTTTATTACAGGATTTAGCTACATGCTGCCATGTAACAGAAATGAGATGTGAATTTTCCTTAAAGTCAACTGATTGACATTGGAGTCTGCCATCGATCTAGGCCATTTCTCCAAATGGGAAATATGATTCTTTGAGCTTTTTGCTTTCTATTGCCACCTTGTAAACAAACCCAAAGGACAGATTTTGAAATATTTATTTTCAAGCATTAAAATATGTTTAAAATTGTGAATATTGACCCACGTGATCCCAAGCAGAAATAACTACTGTCATTCAATGATTTAATCTAAAAATCAACCAAAAAGTCATTATTTTATAATCCTTATGAAATCCTTTTCATAGCTTTCCCAATGTTTGTCAATATTCTTTCCCAACTTTATCTTATACCCTCTTCAAACCATCAGATCCTTTTTATTATATTCTACAGGATTCTAGACTTATATAGTGCTAGGCAAACAGATAGAGGACTGTTAAATTCAGAAGACAGGGCAGAGATTAAAAAGAAGCTCTTACTATTTTTCCCTGGTTTCTGCTGCTCTTTGATTTTTGTTTCTACCCATTCTGAATCTGAGATTGTGAATAGAAATTCTCAGATTGGATAAGAGAGAGTATGAATCATAAAAATACAATAAGATCTGTTTTTTTTTTTTTCCTACCAAGTCTGGCATTATCCAAATCTATTTACTGAAGAATGCATCTGTCTTTGGCATTGAACTGATGCATCTTATCTGAAATACAACCAGTTTATTTTTCAAGTAGAGAAAAGATTAACACACTTAGAAAATTAAAAAAAGGATTTTATTTTAGAATATTTGGGAATTTATCTGTTTCCTGAAAAGATTTGGTTTGTGGATAGTAAAAAGAACTTATAATTGAGATGCAAATTATTTAATGATTTTATGTGAATATTACAAATTGAAGGATATTTTAAAGGCATATTTAATCATGTATATAGATTTGATCAGGATGAATCTGTGTCATATGAATCACAAAATCATCCATATTTGTATGGATGTATTTTAAAGATATTATATGTTTTGAGGTATGTATTTTAAAGAATTTGAACTTATGCTTTTCGATTAAGTTTAAAAAAGTAATGACTTTAATTATAAGAACTTCAAAGAACTTGAAGATATTACTTTAGTCAGAAACCATGTGATATTTTATTTTGTTTGATTAGTTTTTTGGTGTGCTTTTCTTTTTTGAAGTCTCTGAACTTAACTTTTCTAGTTAAAGGGAAAGGAAGATCAACTGGGGCATATATACATACAACACATACTATATATATATATATATATATATATAATCCAGTTATCCATTTCACTTGTTAAAGGAGTCCTTTAAGAATTTTTGAATTTCATTTTCATTGTGAGAGTCATCTGAGAAATTCAATCTTAAAATTTATGAAAGAAAATCTCAGTTAGTGAAAATGTTTCTTCATAAAAAATCTATTTCAGAAGAGTGCCATTCAAGATTATCAAAAGAAAATCAGATAGGAATATTGATGTAGTCCATGACAATTCTCTTCCCGACTTTCAGAAACTATTGACATTCAAGTATTTTCTCAGTATTTTTTTGGGAAATACTCATTTTTAAGCTCCATTTGAAATATAAAACTTTTCCAATATTAAACTCAGTTTTTATTACAAATAGTTCTTTGATTTCTTATAAATCTGTTTTATTCTGGACAATATATTTTTATCACTAAGTCACTAAATTAATGTTTCTTTGGAAAATAAAAAAAAAAGCAATGAATTTCCAATTTTGATAGTAGATTCCACAATTACTCTTTGATCCCTGTTTCAATGTTCATATCATTGTTTCTATGGGATAGCTCCAAATTCTAAATGAACTATTACAAGAGTCATAAATAGGATAGTTATAACCAGAGCTTTGTATCAGAGAGCCAAAAATTAGAGGACTAACTTTCCCCCTTGTATGATCTCAGATATGCAACTTCTTGTGCTCCTCAGTCTTCCTTCATCCACATATCATTATTTTCTCCCTCTTAGAGATAGATTATTCTTCTAGTAGCATGACTATTCCTGACTATAAATGATTTTCCCCTATAAAATCTGTGATTTGTGAAACTGATATATATTGGATGTCAGATTCTGAATCCTTCCTCTACCTCTGGACTTGCTTCTACTTATTAAACTTATTATAATAATAATTATTATTATTCTAGCTCCAACTTATTATTATTCTAGCTCCCCTTCAAATTAAAGTCTCCTCCCCATCTGCACGCACACACACATACACACACAAACACATACAGACATACTCATTCATCCACTTTCCCCAATCATTATGATAATGTATGCAATATAAATAACTTATAGCTTATTCATATTCTTTTAGTAGTACATGTTCTCCATTTCTACATACACACAAACATACATACACACACAAATAGACATACATAAACACATACAAGCAAAAATGTATCTGTCTCATATTATTCTTAAGGAAGGAAAGAACAATATCTCTGATGATCTCTTTATTTGGAGGGTAGCATAACATATTAACATGGACACATAAAACATTATTGCTACTGTGGCTATGACTGCTGATACTGCTAATATTGATTAATATATTTAGATCACTATCATGTAAAATGACATGTCCTCACTTGTGATGGAAGCATGGAAATAGAAGATGATTAACAGTAAATACCTTTATTCCATGATCTCTGCCAGATTTTATTGTATATTTTTGTCATATCAAAAAGAATTAGAAATAATTCCTGAATTCAAAAGACATACATTGTAAACTTATAGAGGAATACAACTAATTTTAACTGTGGAACATTCAATTCAGTTCAAGATATAGTAAGCCTTTACTATGTTTTGGATAATGTGATGGGTAATATAGATATAAAGACAGAAATGAAATGTGGAGAGAAATGAGTTAAAATGATACATGCTAATGGATATGTATTCACATTAAAGTGATACTTCAGGGAATCTGTGCTTTTACTGATGTGATCAGCCCCTCCATCACTGAAGATAGCAGCCCATTTTTTCCCTCTCATTTTGGATGACTCTGGTACTTGTCTTCTGTTAATCCTCTGTAGGAGGCTAAGGTCTTCCAAAGTCACAGGTCTGCAGGATACATTGGTGGGGTATCTATTATTTTCTAAACTTTATGAGAAGAGCACTGGAGCATACTCTTCATCAATAATCTCTCATTCTAACCACATGAGCAGCCAATCTTCTTGTTTCATTATACATTCATTCCAGGTATGGACTGTAGCCTGGGAAAAAGCAGAGAGATGGAAGAGAGAGTGCCTGAATGTCAAGTAGACATTTTGTGTAAACCATTGATTGTGTGAATGGGAACAGGTATAAAAGGCTACAGCACTTTATTTAATATTCATAAATAGTATTTATACTGTGCATTAATTTTTAGTATCTATGGAATTTATTACATATGATACTTTTACATTTATTCAGTCTCTTGGTATAGTAGAGGGGCACTATGTTGGTAGAGAATATGCAGGCAATGACACAGTAGAGCCTTGGACCTGGAGTCAGGAAGATGAATTCAATTCCAGCTTCAGATAAGAACTAGCTTCACGACCCTGGACAAGTCACAATATATGTCAGCCTCACTTTGCATAACATTAAAATGAGGATCATAACAGCACCTATCTCAGAATTCCAATATATGTCAAATGCTTAAAACAGTGCCACGAACATACTAGAAACTTAATAATTGTTTGTTACCTTTCCTTTCTCTTCTACTTAAGCAACTATTAAATGGAAAGGAAATGGGAAAGAAGAGAAGTATTTTACTAAAAGTATATAGTGTATACAGTATCTTACCAGAAAAGAAATAATGATGATTCTTCAGCCTTTGACTAGAGAATCTGGGGCAAGTCTATCCTCCTTCCAATAAAGTGCTCTGTGAAGTTAGTTATTGTAGCTTAATAAGAGGAATTATTGTTTTAAACTTCTGGAAAGATAGTAACTCTGGAGATGCTAGGGGAATTGGAATGGAATGACAATAAATTGTAAAGAAATAAGATATCAAGAGGAAACAAGTGTATTGTGAGAGTAAAGATCACAAGAAGAAAACGAGCTGCAGTGAAGTGGTGGTATTTGTCCTTTGGCTGCCTCTAACATTGATTTTCCCTTACCTGTAGAGTGCATTCATGTTAGAGAAACACATGGAGGGAAAATAACAACAGCACCAGGCTGGGAATTGGGAGTTTTACATTTTAGTACTGATACTATCTCAGTGAACCCCTGCTAGAGGCAAAGAAAAATCCGTTCCTAGCCCTGACACCTATCCTTACTTCCCTCTCATGGCTCTTCTAGTTTTCTGCCTTTCTTAAATTTCTAACAATTCATCTTTCCTGAAGTGCATATGTGATGGAAGAAAGACAGTAGATTTTGCAAAATAGCAATTTTGCAAGGAGAATTTTTGTTATGGATGAATGGAGTAGACAGGTGTCTATAAAGTAAAATTTGATGAAAATCTGAAAGTTTATTCTATACCAAGATGCTTTATCCTGAAGCATAACAAGGCATAAAATAACACTATTAGTTTTATTCCTTTCCATGTTGAAGGTTTATAATTTTTGCTATCCCTTAATAATATTCAAAACCACATGGAAAAGATAAACTAAGATGACCATGTAAGGGAGTCAATTTGGTCAATCATATTATTCTACCTCATTAAAGTAACAAGATGCTCTGAGATTTTTGCCAAATGAGAACAAAATTCTAATTTTTAACTCAATTATAGCCTTTAAAATAAGTGATAAAAGTTCTTGACCATTAAGTTGTCCGTAAGAGTCATAGGATAAACTAGGATGATACTACTTTGGAAGTGTGTTCCAATTGGCTAAGGAAATTTGATTGTATCTTTTTGCCACCTATAAAATAACAAACTAATTCAGAATCCAAAGATTTATCTCCTGATAAGTAATGATTTCTTTAGAGACTGACATTTCTTTCTATCCAAAGTATTTTGCACAGTTTCTGACCTACAATAAGACCATGAAAATGCTTGATGGTTTGACCTCACTAGTGTGAACATGATCCTTAGCTTTGGTCTTGGTTCCCACCACCATCATCATTACTAAAACCAATATCACTATCACCATTACCTTGATCAGAGAATCTTATCATGAACTTGCTCACATTTAACTTATACATTTTAAAAAAAATAAATACTAGATGTAATCAATGTTGCAATTCATCAGGGCTCAGGGTACTCATTTCTTCTTGCTCTGTACTAGCCATGTGCTTGATCCTAACTTTTTTTTTCTCTGCTGTTGTGATTCTTCAGTAAGAAAAGCAGAATATTATATCATTTATCACATACATTAGCTCTTAATCTGCTTTGAGTTGGCTGCTTTGAGGAAAGTTGCTACTTAGAAATATGCTAATAGTAGAAATGATTATGGGTCCCATTTAAATATTTCTACCTAGAAAGAGGGAACATTTTTAAAAAAGTAACCAAAGTACAAATATCAATCAAGTATGGAACAAGTAACTTATTCCCACACCTAAATGGTGATGTTACATAATAAAAAGTCACTGGATGATTATCAATGACTTTAGTGAATTATCAGTAATTTTACAGTTAGATGGTTAATACAGGACATTTCAAGATCTTCACTAAGACTTTTGGGACAGTTTGTGATAAAAATTCATTGAGCTATTAAAAAAAATTCAAAAGTGCTAATTAGTCATTGCACTTTTTGTTTTGTTTGTTTGTTTTGTTTGTTTGTTTTTTCCCTCCACTGGATTTAGTGTTGCTTTGAAGCTCTGGTTTCTGACTTTCCCTGTTCTCTTATCTTTGGTGTCTTTACACCTGTTTGGATTCTATCACCCACCTTGCCCCAAATAAGGCTTTCTAGGAATGAACTTGGCATAAGCCAGGTATGAGATACAGCAATATAAGGAACTATAGAGTCACCAGTTAGGCAAAATGCAAACATTTATTTTTTGGAATGTTAGTTCTTAATAAAAAATCTTATTCTTCCCATGTTCCTCCTACCCTTCTATCAAAACGTATACTTCTTAGGAATTGGGTTTTCCCAAGTCTTGCCTCCCATTTATACAAGGGTAGGCTAGAAATGATTTTATCTCATAACAATGATTAAAGTTCTAGCAAGGACGTAAGTTTGTCTGTATTCTTCCTCCCTATGGGAAGTAACATTACTCAGTAAAACAAATACAAGAATCACTCATGGAAATATTTTTTGTCTATCCCCTTTAGGGAATAAAACCTTTTCTCCTGTGAAAGGACAAAGGAGACAGAATATGTAAGGTGTTTTGAAAACATTAAAGCTCTGTATTAATTCTATGTATCATCATTATCATCAAAGTTGTCCACTTAATTGTTTAATAAAGTTCATCTTAACAGTTAAATTTATATCGTATCATCCTTAGGATCCCCTGCTTTGTTATTGTACCAAATTTTCCTTTTAGAACATAGCATGACTAAAAAAGAGAGGAACTTCATAGAACTATGAGGATGACTTCAGATTTAAAAAAAAAATTCATCTTCAATAAAGGGAAGGAGAGAATTTCAAATTCAAAGTTTAAAAAATGTAAAGTTTTTACATGTAATTGGATAAAAATAAAATATTTTAAAAATCCATTTTCATGTTTCTTTGCAACCAAAATATGTATGCCAAACCTCTTCTCACTTGATTAGAATCTATCAGAACTTACACTTGGTAGAAATGGCCCATTGAAACATTTTTGCCATGGTGAGGCTTTAAAAGAGCATTTTCAATCCTGATCATTCCTATTTCTTAAAGAAATATACTCTATATTAAGAGTCATGAAATCATAGTCTCATACATTTATTGCTTCAAGGGACTTTAGACACCATTCAGTCCTCTGTGATTTCAGCTGAGAAACTGAAGATAGAAAACAATACAATTTGCCCTGATAGTAAGTAGCAGAGCTGGTAAATGAGTTCCTTTGAGTAAATCATGTTAAGGAAGTCATAGAATTTCCAAAATTAAGAAAAATTGAAAGTATTTTTCAAGGAAAAAGTTGTTTGTTCTTTTGTAACTTTATGAAGGATGGCATAAGTCTATGAAGAGCAGGACAGAGAAAAGTTTTTTTTTTTTTTGTTTTTGTTTTTGTTTTTTTGTGGGGAAACAAGATTTAATTAGATCCTCAGCTTATACTAGTTGGTATATTTAGTATACCATCTATGGTAATGGTATAATGATGGTAAATAAAACATAAAGATGAAACCAAATCACATGTTAGAATATGAAATTAAATAATTTGACATTTCTGTGTCAAAGGAGGAACAATGACAATATTTATGAAATAATGCAGAAAAGAGTGACTGCACCAAATCAGCTTCATCTTGAGAAAGTCTGTGCTGGAGAGAATATATATATTAAAGTTTCTCAGGGTATACTTATCAAGCTATATGAAAAGGAGAAGATTCCAAGGAAAAACATCAAAAATGTTGTTTGTTGTTGCTCTTATTGGAAGGTAATTAGATATATATTAATGGCTATTCAACCATTGATTTACTTTTTCTCTCTCTAAAGTTTTTCCAAAGGATAGTTAACCTACAAATAAAGAATGTCCTTGATGTGAATAGAGAAAAGGAGCAGAAAGGCTTTTGTAACCTTGAAAAATCAAATTCTATGTTTTTACAATCATACATATGATATAGTCTGTCTTCTTGATATAAAGTAAGCTCCTTGAGGATAAGGACTATTTTTGGCTTTCTTTTTATCCAAAGTACTTGGAATAGTGGCTGGCAGTCAAAAGAACTTGATAACTGCCTATCTATTCATCGATTCATTGATTTAAAAATGCTTTTGTATTGGTAGAGCAAAATATATCATTAAAGATTGCTAATTTAAAAATGTCACCATGTTTAAGCCCAATGTGACAGGTGTGACCACAGATAATAATTTTTTTCAATGAATCCCTGAGTAGGAAATTATAGAGACAAATTTGAGCAGCAGGGGTATTTGTCAGTTTCACAGAATATGTTCTACACAGTTTTGAAAGGGAAGGAATTTCTCATTGACAAGGAAGTCCTGCAGATATATCTTCTTTTGTGGAAAATTCTGCTAATTGTATACTCCTTCTACCCCTATCCAGAGAATACAACAGGGCTTTTGCAGTGAAATTCATGGTCATTCAAGAGTGAGTAATCCGGAAATCTACAGTAGATGATGAATATACTGACTTTTTGTGACTATTAGAATCCCATAGTTGGAAGGTCCTTAGAACGCATCCAATAAAATCCTTTATGAGCAAAAATGTTGCCTCTGGCAGGTAGTCCTCCAGGTATGAATTGTAGAAATCTAGTCAAGTGGAAGACTTAGGAACCATCTATTTTGAGATACTTTTATTCATTATCTATTATTTTTCTTATTTATTCTTTTATTCTATTATTTTCTATTATTTATTCATATCTGTATTTGGGATACATTTTTCATTATCTATAATTGAAAGCTGTCCCTACTCAACCTCTACTTGTTTCTCTTCCTTTTCCCCTCTACAACAATGATTAAACCCTTGATTTCAGAAGAATCACAAGGGGAGGTGGTCCAAAGGGCAACTGAAAAGTCTGTTTGAGCAAACAGGCTTCTATGTATTTCAGGAAAAAAAAAAAAAAAAACAAAAAAAAAAACCAGACTCTTTTATTTGACAAGCAATGTGATTGACATTGAGTCAAAATTGACTCAATGAGTCAATTGAACTGATGCTGAGTGAAATGAGCAGAACTAGGAGATTATTATAACTGGCAACAAGAAGACTATATGATGATCAATTCTGATGGACGTGAGTGAAAAATGAGAACCAATCATGTAGCAAGTATGAGAAAAAAGAGATGGACATATTACTGCACTAGTATCTCTGAGTTCAATTAAATTCAGCTATCACTTATACTTTACAATTAAGTGACTACTATGGATTAGTCACAATATTAGGTGCTGGGGCTTTGAAGACAATGAAAACAAAGTCTTTCTTCAAGATACATGCCACTGGCATATTAAATAATTTCTGGCATCTTTGATGATTCCTCTGCGAGGAACATGAGCAAGAATTGCATGAAATGAATAAGTGAGAATAAACTGGTATATGCATATCTTGAGCATGCATGAGGATGAAGTTACAAATCCATTGAATTTTTGATATAATGAACACACACATATATTCACATACATGTATATACATAGTGTACGTGCATACATATACATGTTTTAATGATGAAGTATTACTGAGAATGAGCTTAAATTGAACTGTTTGAAAGAAATGCAGTCTGGTAGTATAATAGCTTTGTTGTATTGCTCCTCTCTGATCCCATGTTATATGGAATAAATATGGAGAATGCAATACAATTCAATTAAGCAAATTATAATTAAGTACTTACTATGTGCCAGGCACTGTGAAAAATTATGGGATAGCAGAAGGGGAATAATGCAAAATGAAATAGTTTCTATTCATTTTTTTATTATTATAGCTTTTTATTTACAAAACATATGCCTGGGTAATTTTTTCAACATTGACCCTTTTAAAACCTTTTGTTCCAAATTTTCCTTTCCTTTCTCCCCACCCCTCCTCTAAAAGACAGGTAGTCCAATACATGTTGAATGTTAAAATACATATTAAATGAACATAGTCATATAGTTATCTTGCTACACAGAAAAAATTGGATCTAGAAAGAAGAAAAAAAAACCTAAGAAGGAAAACAAAAATGCAAGCCAACATTAACAGAAAGAGTGAAAATACTATGTTGTGGTTCATAGTCAATTTCCATAGTCCTCTCTCTGGGTGTAGATGGGTCTCTTCATTACTGGACAATCGGAACTGGTTTGAATCATCTCATTGTTGAAGAGAGCCACGTCCATCAGAATTGATCATCATATAGTCTTCTTGTTGCCAGTTATAATAATCTCCTAGTTCTGCTCATTTCACTCAGCATCAGTTCATATAAGTCTCTCCAGGCCTTTCTGAAATCATCCTGCTGGTCATTTCTTATAGAACAATAATATGCCATAGCTTTCATATACCATAATTTATTCAGCCATTCTCCAATTGATGGGCATCCATTCAGTTTCCAATTTCTTGCCACTACAAAAAGGGCTACCACAAACATTCTTGCACATACAGCTCTCTTTCCCTCCTTTAAGATCTCTTTGGGATATAAGCCCAGTAGAAACACTGTTGGGTCAAAGGGTTTGCATAGTTTGATAACTTTTTGAGCATAGTTACAAATTGCTCTCCAGAATGGTTGGGTTTGTTCACAATTCCACCAACAATGTATCAGTGTCCCGGTTTTCCCCCATCCCCTCCAATATTTGTCATTGTCTTTTCCTGTCATCTTAGCCAATCTGAGAAGTGTGTAGTGGTATCTCAGAAAATTTTGCATTTCACTCATCAGTAGTGATTTGGAGGACCTTTTCATTTGATTAGAAATAGTTTCAATTTCTTTATATGAAAATTGTCTGTTCATATCCTTTGACCAATTGGAGAATGGCTTGATTTCTTATAAATTTGAACCAATTCTCTATATATTTTGGAGAGAGGCCTTTATCAGAAACTTTGAATGTTAAAAAAAAAAAAATGTTTACCCAGTTTATTGTTTCCCTTCTAATCTTGTCTGCTTTAATTTTGTTTGTACAAAAATGTTTTAACTCAATATAATCAAAATTATCTATTTTGTGATTAATAATAATCTCTAGTTCTTCTTTGATCACAAATTCCTTCATTTTCCTCAGGTCTGAGAGGTAAACTATCCTATGCTCTTCTAATTTATTTATAATCTCATTCTTTATGTCTAGATCATAAACCTATTTTGACCTTATCTTGGTGTATGGTGTTAATTGTGGGTCAGTGCCTAGTTTCTGTCATACTATTTTCCAATTTTCCCAGCAGTTTTTGTCAAATAGTGAATTCTTATCCTAAAAGCTGGGGTCTAGTTTCTATTTTCATTGAACTTATATTCTACAAGTGTAGCTGCAGTTGCAATAGATTTGTTCTGGAAAACACATCAATTGAAAACAATCAATCATTTAAAATGTGCTAGAGACCTTCATTAATTAAAGAAGCAGGAGTCCCTATCTAATGTCCTGAAGACAGTTGACACTGAGAGGATACAATTAAAAGATTCCTTGTGCCAATCTTGTTTCTATTCTTATCTATTACTTCAACCTGTGGATCTCAAAGTGCCCTTAACGCTTGTTTAACCACACAAATAAAATTGTTTTCTAGTTCCTTCCATTAGAAACTCAACTGCCATTTATCTGGTTTCTACTGAAAATGGCTATTATGTTTGCGTCTTTTAATTATATATGTATTATATATATGCATATACACATATTCACGCACATGATTATATGTATAATACACAAACAGTGTGTGTATTTTTGTTGTTTTCAGTTGTTTAATCTTATTCAACCTTTTGTGACCCTGTGGATGATGTGGCCCAAGGGATTTTCTTGATAAAGACACTTAAGTGGTTTGTCATCTCCTTCTTTATTGGATTAACGAAACAGAGATGAAATCAGTTGTCCAAGGTCTCATGGCTAGTAAATGTATAAGGTCACATTTGAACTCAACCCTTCCTGCCTCCAGGTTCAGTGTTCTATCCCTTGAGCCATTTAATTCCTATGTGTGTGTTGATATAGAAGTATATCTGACAGCTACACCCAAAGAAAGAACACTGGGAAACGAATGTGAACTATCTGCATTTTTGTTTTTCTTCCCGGGTTATTTCTACCTTCTGAATCCAATTCTCCCTGTGCAACAAGAGAACTGTTCGGTTCTGCAAACATATATTGTATCTAGGATATACTGCAACATATCCAACATATATAGGACTGCTTGCCATCTAGGGGAGGGGGTGGAGAGAGGGAGGGGAAAAATCGGAACAGAAACGAGTGCAAGGGATAATGTTGTAAAAAAAAATTACCCTGGCATGGATTCTGTCAATATAATTATTATTAAATAAAAATTAAAAAAATATTTAAAAAATATAAATTATCAATCAATAATCTGTAAAAAAAAAAGTATATCTGACATTGACATAACTGAAGCCTATTAAAAAATATTTACTTAAAATTTATCATAGTCTTCTGAGATTGTTATATAATATAATTATATTAATATAAGTATTTTTATCTTAAAATTATATAAAAGACAGCATTCATAGGCATTTAGTGATTTATACTAAGTTACACAGCCGACAAGAAGGTTAATTTCTCACATATAGAATGTAAGGATAGTACTGAATGCTAAATCTGGAAATGCAGAATAGGGTCAGATTGTGCTTTTAATACCAGGCATTTTACTCTACATGCATTTGATTGGTTGTTTAACTTCTTGTTGGTATTGAATATGTGTTATTATTGTTGCTCAGTTTTTCACTCATGTCTGACTCCTCTTATCCCCATTTGGGATTTTCTTAACAAGGATGCTGTAAGGATTTTCCATTTCCTTTTCCAGCTCATTTTGTATAGCAGAAACTTAGGAAAACAAGATTAAGTGACTTCCCCAGGATCATATAGCTAAGTATCTGGGGAGTTTTTTGAACTCAGAAACTTGACTCTTCCTTATTCAAGGCCTCTCACTCTGTCCATTTTGCCCCTTAGCTGCCCTATTGAGTATGTAGGAACACAACTTTTATGGAATATATATGGAAGATATCTAATATAGAAAGTCTGCTGATTAAAGTGTGAATTGGGATAATTATTTGCATTCCTCCTTTAATGGCATGTGATCCAAGGGGGAAAAAGATGCCTATGGAATGACTTTGAATCTGTCACTATAGATATTAATTGTGAAGAAATAATAAAAGCTAAGGAATTATATTTATCTTGCTCTTTTAAGTTTGAAATTTCTTTAGAAATATTATTTCATTCAACCCACATAAAATCCTTGGGATAGAACTGCTTTTACTTTTCCTATTTGATGAATGAGTAAACTAAGCTTCAGAGGTTAATAAAAGACTTTCCCATTGTCACATAGCTGGTAAGTGCCAACAGCAAGATTTGAACTCAGTTCTTCCTGGCTCTAGGTGCAGGGCTCTAGAACCTATTTAAGAAATGATTGGTGTTTTCCATATTAATAACGTTTTTGTTTCAATTGATACTTTTTGTCTTCTAAAGTGGCACTCAAAAGGAATAATAGTTTATCACATAGTCACTCAAGTGTATTAGGTAAGAGTATTATAATAAGTTCACTAGGAGACTAACTCAAAGTGGGAAAATTCCAGGAGCTTAAAAAAGTAGACAAGAATTGTCTGAAATTATTAAGATATAGAATTTTTGTGGTCTTTCTTTTATGTTTCTTGACTTACATTTCTTCTAAATAGAATATAGCTTAATCAACATTGTTGTTTGTCCTTCAGGATAGAACAGGATCATGATATCAAGGAGGTAATGCTATGATATGCAAGTTGTTGTTTTTGTTTGTCCTTTTTTCTCAAAGAGGATCAGGACATCAGGGAGGTGATGCCATGACATGCAAATTAATTGGGTTTAAGTCATGGAGGGCTGTGTAAGGTTACCAGCTTCACTTTCTCTTCCAGAGCCATCTGGGTGCAGTGGCCAAGTATAGATCATGATGATTACAGATGGCCCTGAATGCAGTGGGAGACCTTGGGTTTTCAAGCTAAGGTCTTTCCCAGGTCTCCATTTGTATGAGGCAATTCTCATTCAATGATCAAGGGCTAGGTAAGAAATGAGGCAAAAAATGTCCTCTTTTACCTAGTCAAAATAACAACAATAAAACTTTGTCATTATTTCTATTCTGATAATTCAGAATGAATATAAATAGCAATTGGTTCTATTTTGGTCATAAATTCTAATGGTCTTTTCCTCCCAACTCATTCAATAATTATTATACATAAGATATAGTAGGATTTTTCCTATAACAGGTCAAAATTCCTTAAATCACAGTTGCAAGCTCATCTTTTCCACACTTTCAATAAGGAAAATAAATAGAAAATGAGAGGTAATAATGTCAACAAAGGAAACTCAGAAGGCTCAAGAAAGTTATAAAAAAAACAGGAAGAAAGCAAGTATAATTTAAATTATGAAAGTCTGCTCTCTATTATTAGAAACATCTTGTGAAATATTTATCTTCTCAGAAAGATAAATAAAAACCCAGCTATTCCTTTAGTATCAGATGTTGCCCTTCTTTCTCTCCTGTCTACTGTCCCTTTGCATTAGTTGACTAGTAGGAATAGTTTCTATGTGAAGAATAGATGGAGATTTTGAAGAATCTCTACTATCCTATGCATAGGAGTTTGTGAACCTAAATGTTGCTTTACCACATGCTTATACATGAAGAATTCAGCAGATCGATCATCACTAAATTTTTGCTTCCACAAAGATGAGCTAGGATTTTCTCAAGGCACACATTAGAGCTAGGTCCCAATTAATAATAAATACTATAAAGTGATCACATTAATTAAATTTGTACTACATACTTCGTTTGAGCTGGAACCAAAGACCAAATTTTACATAATTTTAACTTTGAATAATGTTAATTCCAACTAGGGGCAGTTAGGTAGGGCAGTGGATAGAGTGTTGCATCTGGAATCAGGAAGACTCATCTTCATGAGTTAAAATATGGCTTCAGATACATACTAGATGTGTGACTGGACAAATCACTTAACGGATATCTGTTTCAGTTCCTCATCTGTTAAATAAGTTGGAGAAGGAAATGGCATAGCACTCCAGTATCTTTGTCAAGAATACTCCAAAAGGGATCATGAAGAGTCAGACAAAGCTGAAATGACTGAACAACAACAATAACAACACAATTCCAATATAGGGATTCATTATTCATACAAATCAGGATTCACTACAGTGAGTGAACATGGCATAGTGCCTAATGTCTTTGACTTGGAATCAGGGACCACGAAGTTGGGGAGGGGATGCCATGGCATGCAAGTAAATTGATTTAAATGAGGGAGGGCTGGGCAAGGCCACCTGCCTCACTTTCCCCTCCAGAGCCATCTGCTTTATTCAGGACCATAGGCATTAAAGGAGAGAGGCATATGATTTAAATCCTAGTCTTCTGAATCCAAGTCTAGTATTTGATCTACTATGGTGATGGATTAAATTGCCATATATATAATCAAAGAGACTTTTATACTTGGGCAGCAGGATTATAAGTAAGTGGACTCAAATATTTCTGTTTTTGAGGAATAGAATAAAAAAAGATATGAAGGAATCTCTCTTTATTTCCATATATGCATATCCACGTTGGCATATTGCACCATGCTTTGAAGTCTTTATAGTTTAAAAAAGATGTTAGAAAATTGGAGAGGTAATGAAAAGGATTAAAGCATTGGTGAAAAAAATCTGATGGATAACAAAATTGAAATGAATTAGTTCAGAGATTGCACAGTAACTAGTCAAGTATCTGAAAGATTTGCTTAAAGGGCACATTGACTCTTATTCATAAACAAATAGGAAGGAGAAAAATGTAGATTATCCATTAAGCAGAGTGGGTCGTAATGTTAAGAACTGAAGAAAATTGGACAATCACTTCTACCAGAGACAAGGGATTTCCTAAAGCAATGAGATGAAAAATCATGTATATTGGGATAAATTCTGGAGCATACTTAAGAAATTCTTTTTTGTATATATCTCCATTTCCTAATTATTCTCTCCTCTCTCCTCCAAGAAAAGATCCCTTAGAAGGAAAAGAAAGAAAAGTATTAAAAAAACTGTTCAGCAAAATCACTCAATATTCCATTCAAATCTGAAAATATATGCTTTTTAGTTCACTGCCATAGTATCTCAACTTTAAAAAAAAAGAGGGGAATTTGTTCTCACTTTTTTTGGGGGTGAGGGACAAGTTGCTTGATTAAAAGTGTACATATTTCTGTTTCAATTTTTTCTTCTTCTTTCCAGGTATTTTAGTCTGTGTATTTATGAAATTTCTGGATTGATTTCATCATTGAAATTAGTTCTTCCATACCTCCCATGAATCTCCAACAGTTCTTCTGTTGCAGTAATATTCCATTATATGACTTGTTTAGCAGACCCTAATTGATGGGCAACAAAAAATAGCAACAAAAAGCTGAAAACAAATTAGATAACTAATTTGTTTTCAGCTTTTTGTTGCTATGAAAATATGTATACATATATCTATCCATATCTATATCTGTCTATCTGTCTATCTAATCTTCATTTCTATCATTTAGTTCCTTGAGGTAAATTCCTAGTAGCAAGATGCTAGAGAATGTATTGATTTTCTTGTATAATCTGCATTGTTTTCTACATTATTTGGAACACTTTGAAGTTTTACTATCAGTAGGTTACTGAGTCTATACCCATAATCTTATAATAATGTCTACTTTCATTTTTAGTCATTGCTGTCAACTTGTTCCATGGTAGTAAAGATCTCAGAGGTGTTTTAATTTACATTCCATGTTTTGTTATTTCAGATAATTTTCAAACCCTTTTGGCAATTGTATATTTATATTCTTTGACTACTTTTTTTATTGGGAAATTGAGATTGGTTATATATATTTCTGATAATTACTTATTTATTTTGAATAACAAATGAAGTATTTTTTCTCTTCTTTGTGATTTCACTGGCATAGGGACCTTGAAGAGGTCCCTCTTTGTCAGTCTGGATCAGAAGCTGTTGTCCTATCATTCATAAATTTAGAGTCTTCTTTAAGTTTATGAAACTTGCTATTGATTAAGCCAATATCTCCCAGGGATAGGGCTGGAACTCGGGTCAACCAGACTTCAAGTCAATCTTTTTATAAGTGTGATATGTTGTCTCTCATTAGATTTTTATCATAGATATTTAGTGCAAAGTTGTTTTCTTTTTCTACCAAAATATAATTTTCCTTTTTATTCTTGGCACATAATTTTTGTTCATGCAATTTAAAAAATATGAAGCAAAAAAAGAGGATTTTTTTTTAATCACATCTTTTATTTTAGACAATGGTAAGTGAAAATTAACTGGATTTTAACTTGAAGGACAATGTTAAAAAGGAATATTTTCCCAGAATTTTATAATGTTGAAGAGAGTCTGTGTGTGTACACTGCTACACAGAGCATGGTCTAGACCTTGAAAAATAATTTGAGTTGATTTATCTGATATAAATCATTCACTGAATCAAATAATAATGTGGATTTCTGGAGAGGTTTGAGCCTATTTGCTAGGAGTTCTAGTGAATAACTGTGGCCATTAAAGCCCATCTAACACCTGTTTCCATGTACACTTTATGACTCAAGAGAGCATTTTGGATCATTCTCTTCTAATTGGGCATTTTTTCTCTCTTTGGCCCTACAGAGTAGCAGCAAAGTGTTCCTATCCAGGGATCTTATATTTGATGTTGTCCTATTGGGAAGCATCACTTGGGGCTATTATCTGTCTTTCACATGGACCAACTAATTCTATATTATTTAAGAAATCATGTAATTCCTGATGAGAGAAGTAATCTATAAATTTAGTTCAACTGAAATTAACTGTGATGATTGTGTTCTGGCATTCATTCATTCATTCCTTAATTTTCAATCTTCAGCAGCACTATTATTTGGATCTTCAACTAGTTCAATTTGTGAGAAAAAGAACATATATATATGTATAATATTTAATATTACATATAATAGATGTTATATTTTATGTTACATATAACATATAATAATAAATATATATAATATTTAAAACAGAAATAGTCATGAAATTATGAATAATAAGCTGACTTTAATGACTATGTGACATTGGGTAATTTCAATTCTCTGTTCTTCAGGAAATGCTTAACATAGCATATTGCGAAACATCTACAAATCTAGATGGGTAAAGGGATCTTCCATTCCATAAATTCATTTTATCAGTGAATTTATATCTGATTTAAAAAGAAATAAAAAGCATAAAGCATCCTGCAAGCTACTGGATATATAGTACAAGATGAATGGTATTTAATGGTTGAAGGCTAAAAATCAGATAACTCTCAGCAAACATGAACTTTATCTTACACTTTTTATTGATTTGTTTTTTGATTTTACAGTATAATCCCTTTCTAATATGCCTCTTTCCACTGAATTTTTGCTTGTCACAAAGTAAAAGTTAAATAAAACCTAAGTTACATGGCAATCTTATTTAATAGTGTATATACAATGCTAAACCTATAATTTTCTACTTCTCCACCAAAAGGAAGAAAGTATGCTTTATCATCTATTTTTCAGAGACATGATAAGTCAAAGCAACTTATCTGAAATCAACTGCCTTTTAATGGTATTTTTGTTTATAATGTGGTTTATACATATGTATCTCTATATCATATATGTGATATGCATTATATATCTTACATTAAGGCATATGCATATACATTAATGTGTATAAAATACACATACATATTATATATACTCCCTACATATAAGAGTATATATTTATACATGCATATTATAATATAATATACATATATGTATGTGAACATTCACATGTCATGTACACATGTACACATGTACACACCCACATATATATGTATTTTTATGGTACAAATAATATATACACATACATACACACAGACCTATATTCCAGAGGCCACATTGTTTAAAACATTGATGTGAAAATTAAAAAAAAAAAATGAATATCCTCCTTAATTTTTGCTATGTCAACATCATGAATGTTTAGCTCAGTTTTAGGGTCACATTAAATATATATATATATTTTAGATTCATCTTTCATTCAGCTAAATTGCTAGCTACGAATTCAAATTAATAAATCTATGGAACTCTTAAAAAGTGGAAAGTTTCTCTGGTTATCTGAATATAATTAATATTCTTTACAAAGACATATTTAGACATAGTATAAATATTCATCCAAACTTGTGTTTAATACCTTCTGACATTTCCCATTGGTTGCTAATAGCAGTTCAGATTGAAGCTGTTGTATTTTCTTCAATTATCTTCTCAACTTCATCTTTCCTTCAAGGTAGACTTAATTTTTAACTTTGTTCTAACTAGTTCATAGGAAGCTAGATTAAAAGCTGAAACTAATTGAACTCAAATGTTATTAAATATAACCCATTTCCTTTAGAGATGAGGAAACTAAGGCCAGAGGAAATTACTTGCCTAAGGGAAATGAAAGGTTATCTAGGTAGTGAGTGGTAGGAATGAAACAAATTCATGTCCTCACACTCCAGATGCTGCATTATTTCCATGGCAACACACTGTACAATATGTATCAAGAGCTGATTGTGAAATGACTCCTACATTGGTAACCAATGGTTTCCTATATTCTTAAGGAACTTTGTCATTTGTAAGTTTAAAATAAAACTTTTTAATCTTAAAAAAAAAAAAAGAACACTGACCTTTGGAACTGTATTCTTAATATTAAGTTATAAACTTAATAAGTAGATTCTGTGAGTCCTACCACTCATTCAAGGAAGGAACTAGAGGAATCCTGGAATCAAACTAGTTATAAAGGGATGAGATGTTTTGATCAGGTAATAAGTAAAATGAATCTATAATTGGTAAGTTAATGTTATGTATAGTATTTATTAATAAAGTGAAAACCATTAATATCTCAATATTGCTCAAATCTATTTCCACAATGTACATGACCATTCATCAGTTCCATGTTTCCATTGCTTTGAAAATATAAACAAATTATGCAATTAGGATGTTGGATTAATTAAAAATTCAAACAAATTCTACAATAAATTAATTGGGATAATTTTAACAGTCAAATGTTTCTATAGTGTTTCAATTCAAATAATTAACCTTTTCCTTGTTTTAATTTTCACATTATGATTTTTAATCCTAGAGATCTTAAATGAATGCATTTTTGGACAAATCTGTTGATTTCCTTACTGTGGATACTCCCACTAATTGATCAAACTAAAAATACGCATTTTTTAAAAAACTTCCTTCTATGTTCAGATCTCAAAATGTTCTATATAATTACTATGTCTCCATGTTCTTTGTGTTGGTGTACATACAAAGTAAATTTTTAAGAAGTCAGAGGCTCTCAGTATAAAGCTGAGCCTTCCTAATACTAAGGACTAACTGAAGCACTGGAAGATACATAAATATGTGGGAATCACTCCAAAGCTTGCATGCAATCTAGGAGAGACAACTTTTGAAAAGACAAATGTAGATTTTTAAAGTAGCAGATAAAACTAATAATAATGTTATCAAGAAAGTCTTTAATTAAGTAGAGATAGTTACTTAAATCTCAAAGGAAGCTAAGTATTCTAAGTGGAAGCAATGAAGAGGCATTGAATTCTAGGTCTATTGATATCACAGAATCACAGTTAAAGAAGACTTCAGGTAAAGATCATCTAATTCAACTGTGTTGGAAAAGGAATCCCATCTACCACATTCTTAAGTAGTTTTCATACAAGCTCCACATTCCACTTGTAAATCACCAGTGATGAGGAAATTATACCTCCCAAAGCAGCCTATTCAATCTTTTGATGAGTCTCACATTTGGAAAAGCTCTGCTGAAATTTGCTTTTTTTTTGTCACCTCCACCTACTGCTACTAGTCCTGTGAAATGTAGAGGAGTGCCAACTTCAGAGAAGATCAAAAGTAGTCCAGATTGGCTGGAACATATGGTCCATTAAAGGGAATAATGTAAAATAAGTCTGGAAAGGAGTCAAAGTGTGAAGAACTTTAAATGACAGGGTGGGCATGTTGAATTTTATCCTAAGGGTAGTAGAGGACTGTTGTATTACTGAATTTCAGAAGAGGAAGAAACCTTTATAACCTTCTAGTTAAAATAATCCCCCAAGAAATAATTCCTATAAAATCACACCTGATACTTGCTAATGTAGATATGCTTGAAGACCTCCAGTTACAAGGAAACCACTAACCCATGAAATAGCCAATTCTACTTTAGGTTAACTCTATTTGTTAGACTCTCCCTTCCCATCCCATGCGAACACACACACACACACACACACACACACACACACACATGAAGACCAAATTCACTTTCATAAATTCTGTCTATTGAGCCAAGTCTTCTCTCAGAAGCCAAACAAATCAAACTAATCAAATTCCATGTGGCAGGTTTTCAAATATTTGAATGCAACAGCAAGTATTTCCATAGATTGCTCTTTCCCATTTTATTTTTATTTAATCTTTCATGGTATCATACGAGTGGTCATACTGTAATTCCGGAGAAACTGAGCAAGATAGAAATGAGAGAACAATTTAATGGTTTATTAAATAGAGAGATTTACTAGGACCAAATGGATCCATGATTTGGTCCCAGGGCTAAATGAAACTATCGTCTCAAAGAATACAGCCCTGAATGTCAGATACAAGAATCTTTTATAGGGTAACAAGAACAATGACATAATGGGGGAGGTACCTGGATGGGGGTAACCTAATGGAGGGGAGGCACCTAGGATAATATAATGGGGGTTACTGGAGACTCTCCTGATATTCTAATGATACCTAAAATGGATAAAGACCTTTATCCCATCAAACAGTAAGAGGGAATAATTATAGCTTGAGGTCTAAGATACAAAACCTTTATCCTATCAAACATTAAGAGGGAATGGTTATAATCTGAGGCAGAGTAACTAAATAGGACAATTAGGGAAACTGGAGCAGGACATTAAAAGAGAACTGTGGCACAGCAATACAAACACTATTTGAACACCTCCAATAATAGAAAATATTTCAAGGCAGCCCATTCTGCCTATTGTCTCATGAAGACATTATGTCTTTTATCATTCCTCTAGCTCTTCTCTAAAGATTCTTAATTTTAAGCAATGACTTTAGTAAAATGTGACACTTCAAGTTGAAAACATTATTTAACATGCTGATTCCCCTTTCCTTCTTTCCCCCCCAGCGATAGACCCTGTGGACAAGATTAATTTGGGTCTTTGAATAATATGTGAGGGCACTACCATTTTTCTGGCCCATTCAAACTTTACTGCCAGAAGTCTGGATTTTGCTATATGTATATATCTTTTTTTTTTTCCAAATGCAAAAATTGCTTTCTTGTTTGCCAACTCTTCATTCTTAAGTCTTTCTATCTCCTCATAATTGTTCCCTCTTTTCTTTATTTGACTTCTATGGTCCCAATCAACATCACCAAAATTGAGTATCAGAAAAACAGGTATCTGATTTCCATTTTATCCTGAAGACTCCAGATTTCTGGAGTTGTTCAAAATCCTAAATACTTTGAATGTAACTTTCAAATCCCAAAATGTTAATGAAAAAATGCCATATTTTTAAGATCATTTGTAGTGAAGAAGATTCTGAGAAGATGGTAGAGTAGGTCAGAAAATTCCAAGGTTTCTAGATTTCTCCCACAAAGAAAATTGTGCCTCAAGGCTTACATAGACTAGTGAAAAAACAAATAAGACTAGACAAAACAGGGATCCTCTTGGGACCACCAGAAAAGATCCAAAGAAAGACCTCAACCTGGAGGTTTCACTAATGTGAAGCATAAACATTTTCTGGAGAAACAGCAAGCAGAAAGACCCAGGGAAAGCTCGGTTTGGAAATAGCATCAACCCAAATCACACACACAAAAAAAAATTACCTCCCAGATAATGAGGGGCATAATGGGCCTGAGTCCAGAAAGATTGAAGGAACCTCTACTGATAAGGAATGTTAGATCCAGCTATGAGCACCCAACCATAGAAACTTAATATGGAAATAGGGGAGATTGTGGTTCATCACCAGATGAAGTATAGAAGACACTGAAGTACAGAAGAACTCCCATCACCAGATGAAGCATCGAAGACATTGAAGTATAGAAGATCTCCTCTTTCCCAAGAGTAATGTTAAATGGCTAACTGCCCAGAAAAAAAAAATATAGAACTCCAAAGACTTGTTAAATCAAATGAAAGTATTGAAGAAAAACTAAAAGAAAAAAAAAACACCCAAGAAAAACAAGATTATGAAATGAAAGTCAACTGACCAGAAAATAATTTTTCAAAATTATTGGGCAAGGGAAAGCCAACGAAGCTACAAGAGATGAATAAATAACAATATATATAAAGAATGAAAAAAATGAGAATGTGATACATAAGAAAAACCATGGATATGGAGAAAAGATCAAGAAGAGAAAACATATGTGTGATCAAAAAAAAAAAAAAATCTGGACACAATAATGCAAGAAATAATTGAAGAATATTGTCCTGAAGTGATAGAACAAGAAGAATAAGAAGAAACAGAAAAAAAAAATCCACCAATCAACATCTTAAAGAGATCCTACAAGGAAAACACAAAGGAACATAATCATTAAATTTTGAAATCTCCAAATCAAAGAGAAAATTTTATAAAAAACAAAAAAAAATTCAAATAAGCTGGAGCTACAACCAGAATTGCACAGGCTCCATCAGCAGCTACAATAAAAGATTGCAGGTCCTAGAATAATTTATATCAGCAATCAAAGGAACTAGGCCTGTGGCTACAAATATTATTTCCAGTAATATTAACCAAATATTAAAAGAAAAAAATGACATTTAACAAACTTGCAGATTTTCAGTATTTTGTCTCAACCAAACTTGAAAACAATAAAAATTTAACATATAAGAACCAACATCAAAAACTAATATTAAGGACCAAGCATTAAGAAAAGGGCAAACAATTTATGTTTTCTATGTAGAAATGAAAACTATGTACCTAAAATTAACATCAGTAATTGGGTAGTGCAAAAGAAAGATTAGGGCAAAGCTGAGTATGATTTAACTAAAAAGCCAAACAGTCTGGGAAAAAGGCAAAAATGGTAATTACTTTACATCAATGAAGGATAGAACCAATGCACATGCATAAGATGGAGGAGAGCTGGTAGTTTTGAAAACCTTCTTATGTCAGGATGAAATAGGAAACCATACATACATGGATATGTATATACATATACACACATACATACACATATATGTGTATATATATATATATATATATATATATACTCTGTGTGTGTGTGTGTGTGTGTGTGTGTACTCCCCACACCTCCCCTACACCCTAACAAAGGCATGAATATATTTGTGCTTATGGGGGAAGTAGGGATGAAGAAAGGAATGGGAAAGGAATAAAATTAAAAGTGCACAGAAGAGTATAAAAAAAAAAAACTTACAAGGAAACTAGGAAAAGATGGAATTATGAATATTATACCTTCTAATATTATATATACTTTTTAAAAAGTCAATTGCATATTTTGAATCCTCTTTAATGTGCTGCTAGGCACATGGCAATTTTTTTCTCCCACCCCCCCACCCTTATTTTGTATTTAGTTTTAAATCAATTAATTAAAAAAATCAAACATCTGTAGCACAGATTTTGAGCTCACTCTCCTACAGTCAATTTAGGTTGATTTCTCCCAGAACTGTTGGATGCTGCTCCCCTGACGATTCTAGAAATAACCCTGAAGGATTGATAGTTTACTTCTTTATAACACTGTTGCTCATCCTCCATATGATGTTTCTCCTATTGACTATAACGTAGGTATAATTTCCCCAAAATTTTTTAATCAATTAACATCAATTATCTTTTAGAAAGAAAAAATTACTGAAAAGGGGGTAAAGACGGAAACCTTCCCCACAAGATTTTAAACAGGAAGCATCCTCTCTTTTATCAATTTTGTTTCAGGGAATTCAAATGCAAAATTATTGCTACAAACCTCGCCTTGTCAACCAAGTTAATATTAATATGATATTGCTAATGGATAAATTGCTCCCTGGATTACAGAATCCAATATCTCCTTTTTCTGATGAAGTCATTGTTGGGTTGGATCAAGTTGTCAAAATAATCTTTCTAAAGCAAAGATCTGACTCTGAAACCTCCCCTAATGAATAAGTTCTAGTTTCTCCTTATCACCTAAAAGATATAAATAAAACTCTGGAATAAAAAGTCTTTCACAATTTACCTATCTCCTATCTTAACAGAATTTTCATAGTTCATACTATCCTACCCATCCTCAGGATTCAGTACCACAGGCTTCCTCACTATTTCTTGAACAAGGCACTCTCCACTACAGGCATTTCTACTCATTCTTCATCATGTCTGAAAAACTCCCTTCCACCTGTACCTTCTGGCTTCCTAGGCTTCTTTCAAATTTCAGCTAAAACAACATTTTTTAAAGAAACCTCTCCTCTTTAATGCTAGTATTTTGATTATTTTCAATTTGTACTATATATATCTTACTTATATATAGTGGTTTTCATGTTGTTTATCCCAATAGACTAAAAATTCCTTGAAATCAGGGACTATATTTCGTCTGTATTTGTATCTCCAGCAGTTAAACAGTACATGGCCCATAGTAGATACTTAATAAATGCTAAGTGGCTGATTTTTCAGGGCTGATCTCTGAATGGACTTTCCTGATAGAGCTCCTAATAAATTTTGCTACTGATTCCAGCTGTTGGAATTCTGGCAACGCTACTCAAATTTAAAAGATTACAAGTTTGTCAACAGGTCTGTTTTGTCTCTGATATTTATTCACCTAATATCAGAAGAATAAACAAAACAGAGTTGGAAGAACAGTGTTGCCATGCATTCACAGGCCCATGATATGGGCAGGTATAAAACAGCTAGAAATAGACTCTAAGCAGTTGTTATTACCCATTACCTTAACTTAGCATCTCTGATCTTCTGAGTGATTAGGAAAAGGAAATAAATTGCTTAATTCAAATTTTTGAATGCATATTTCCAATTTAGCAAACAATTTGATTCAATTCATTGGGAGGCATTTCCTTATATTGGAGCAGGCCAATAGAAAATTGTAAGGGAAGGGTCCCCTCCATCACACATTTCTGAAACCAATCTTATCAAAACTTCACATGGATTGGCAGCAGGAGAGTATATTTTGCCTATTCTAAAGATGTGACCCTTATTGATCAGGCTTTCCATTACATTTATTTAAATCTGATATACTTTTAAAAATCCTCTTTGTCTTCAAGGTTTCTTTTGTTTTTGTATTATAATCACTTCTTTTTTAAAAAAGTTTTTAATAGCTCTTTGTTTTTCCAAATGCATGTGAAGATAGTTTTCAACATTTACCTTTGTGGACACATTTACCTTTGGGACACATTTATCATGTGTCCTCAATTTTTCTTCTTTTCTCTCTTCCACTCCCTACCATAGATAGCAGTTAATCCAATATAAATTAAATGTGTAATTCTTCTAAAAATAATTCCATATTCATCATGTTGCCCAAGTTAATTAAGATCAGGTAGTAAAAGAAAAAAAAAAAGAACACACAAAAAAGCTAACAAACCAATAATAACAATAACAACCAAAAATATTATGCTTTGATCCATATTCAGTCTTCATAGTTTTCTCTCTGGATGTGGATGGCTCTTTCCATCACATATCTATTGCAACTGTCTTAAATCACCTCACTGTTGAAACCAAGTCCATCACAGTTTATCATCACATAATCTTGTTTTTGCTATATACAATGTTCTTTTGGTTCTATTCCACTTAGCATCCATTCATGAAAGTCTTTCCAAGCTTTTCTGAAATCAGTTTGCTCATTATTTCTTACAGAACAATAATATTTCATTACATTCGTATATCACAACTTATTCAGCCATTCTCCAGATGATGGGCATGCACTCAATTTCCAGTTCCTTGTCCCTAGCACAAAAAAACTGCTACAAACATTTTTGTATGTGTGGGTCCTTTTCCCTTTTTAATGATCTCTTTGGGATACAGACCAAGTAGAGATACTGCTGATCAAAGTATATGCACAGTTCAATTTGTTAGCCTTTGGGACATAAATTCAAATTTCTCTTCAGAATTTTTGGATCAATTCACAGCTCCACCAACAATGCCATAGTGTCCCAGTTTTCTCATATTCCCTCTGACATATATCATTGATTTTTCTCTCATCTTAGCCAAGAGAGCTGTGAAATAGTACTTCAGAGTTGTTTTAAATTTGCATTTCTCAGAACAATAGGGATTTAGAGCATTTCACAATCACTTTCTGATATGCTACCCACCCAGAAAAGAGCCTTTGATATAGCAAAGCAAAATAGATGTCCAAAACCATCTTACTAAAATCCAGCAAATTTATGTGATAATCACTATCCATCCTTCCCACTAACATGTCTGTTTACAGAGAAAGACATAGGCTTCATAATTGTCTTCTGGAAACAAGCTAAGATCATGGCATTTAATCTTAGTTTGCTTTTTAATTTGTTTTGTTTATGTTGTTGAAGTAATTATGCATATTGTTTCCTGAGTTCTATTTTTATTTTTTCATTTATCTGCATATACTTCTCAGTATTCACCTTATTTATCATTTCTTATCAAGCTATATTATTCAGTTTTTTGGTGGTTTTCATCTTGCAACCAGATTTTGAGTCAGTATAATTAAGATAGGGCAAAGAGTTTAACTTCCCTTCCTTTTCTATCTTCAGCTGCTCAGTATCATACCGGGATCACACCTGCCTAATGAACTTTTTTTTTTTTTCTAGAAGCTATTTAATCTCTCTATGATTTTTTTCAGCTTTCTGGAGGATTGATATATTTTCACATTCATTCTTTCACCCCCAAAGGAGCAAGATCATAAGAAGGCTACTAACGGATGTTCCATAATGGTAATGGAGCAGATGGGAAATGAGGACAAGACCTGAAAAGCTTTGGTAGGGATCACAGAGTGATGCTGTCAGCTGAGAGGGTGGAATTAGCTAGTCTTTGCCAAGGTTTCTTTTGCAAAAGCACACAACCAATTTTGTTTGCTCATTGAGCATCTTGGCTGTGCTACATGGATGTGATTGAGTGAGATTTCTCAGATAAAAACAAGAAATAGCTGCAGATGTATTTGTCATGTAGCACAGCCTAATTTATAGATCTTAAAATAATAATATCTGTCTCTTGGAAGATATTACCTTGATAGAACTGCCAAGATTTGTTAAATTGAGTTTCTGCATTTTTAAGTATCTGGAAGCTTTGGGTTAATATGGTAGCTGACTTTATTTTTGCTATAGATAAGATAACAATCCAGTTCTTTTCAAAACTGCAGAGGGATTCTTTCAATGCTGATGAAAAATAAACTTTAGATAGCTCTGGAAAGAATAGATTATTACTTAGATCAAAGTTAAATATGGGTACAAGGTACCTGTTTAGCAGTTTCACATGCCTGATTAGGTTTTGTTTATAAGCCCAGGATTTTTATCAGCTTTCTCACATATGTTGCCAAGTAGCTAAAAGTGCAATAAAATCAGTATACATTTCTGAAATAGGAAAGCGGCAAATAGCTGACTTGTATTGTAATATTACAGCTAAATTTAATGGGCTTCTCCACTCCTAAAAATGTAACAATATCCAGGAATCCAGTGAATTCCTGTGTTACTTATTAAAGAATTCACAAATGACTTTTTACACAATACAATTTATTATAGGAAGCCATAAAACCAATACTAACTCAGGTTGTATCATACTTTGGGTTGTCTCTGGGTGATGTGTAGAAATCATATGTCAGTAACACCTTGGGGATGTCTGGAAAGAGCATTGGAGTAAGGGTGACAATCCTTTGTAAAGGTCTTTGAACAGTTTTTGAAATCCTTTGGAAAAACTATGTGGATAAAGAATGCCTATTGTCCAGAGTATAATATGGAGTTGGATAGATAGCTCATTGTTCTGGTCCATCAGTAAATATAGCTTGGGCAGGCACTGGAGATACATAATAAGGTTGGTCAGGAGGTGAATATGAGAAAGAAAGTGGGAAGAATTTCATCAGAGAAAATGAATGCTACTTTCTTTTTTTTTTTTTTTCCTTTTTTTCCTTCAATATTTTTTATTATAGCTTTTTATTGACAGAACATATGCATGGGTAATTTTTACAACATTGTCCCTTGCACTCACTTCTGTTCCAACTTTTCCCTTCTCTCCCTCCACCCCTTCCCCTAGATGGTAGGCAGTCTCATACATGTTAAACATGTTAAAGTATATCTTAGATACAATATATGTGTTCAGATCCGTAAAGTTCTCTTGTTGCATAAGAAAAATTGGATTCAGAAGGTAAAAATAACCTGGGAAGAAAAACAAAAACGCAAGTAGTCCACATTCATTTCCCAGTATTCCTTCTCTGGGTATAGCTGATTCTGTCCATCATTGATCAATTGGAACTGAATTGGATCTTCTCTTTGTCAAAGAAATCCACTTCCATAAGAATACATCCTTATACAGTATTGTTGAAGTGTATAATGATTTCCTGATTCTACTCATTTCACTCAGCATCAGTTCATGTAAGTCTCTCCAAGCCTCTCTGTATCCATCCTGATGGTCATTTTTTTACAGAACAATAATATTCTATAACATTCATATACCATAATTTACCCAACCATTGATGGGCATCCACTCAGTTTCCAGTTTCTGGCCATTACAAAAAAGGCTGCCACAAACATTTGGGCACATATAGGTCCATCTCTTTGGAATATAAGCCCAGTAGTAACACTGCTGGATCAAAGGGTATGCACAGTTGATAACTCTTGAGCATAGAACCAAATTGCTCTCCAGAATGGCTAGATCCATTCACAACTCCACCAACAATGTGTCAGTGTCCCAGTTTTCCCACATCCCCTCCAACATTCGTTTCTGTCTTTTCCTGTCCTGTCATCTTAGTCAATTTGACAGGTGTGTAGTGGTATCTCAGAGTCATCTTAATTTGCATTTCTCTGATCAATAGCGATTTGGAACACTCTTTCATATTTATAGAAATAGTTTCAATTTCATCATCTGAAAATTGTCTGTTCATATCTTTTGACCATTTATCAATTGGAGAATGGCTTGATATGAATGATACTTACAATGACTTCAAATTTCTCTTTGATATAAAACATGTTTTTAGACATTAATAAACATCTTTTTGTAAGGCAAGTTAGGTTTATGACTTACAGAGGGTAACATAACAAATAAGTGTCACATGTCCGAGACTGGATTTGAACTCAGCTCACTTTGACTCATCTTGGTAACACCAATGGACATCTGAAAATATATGGCTTCAAATAATGAGAAAATAACATTTCTGGAGATTCAAAATTTGAGTGACATATGAAAATTGATGGAACAACAAAGATGCAGCATATCACTAATAAAATGATTACTTTTGTGCAAGAAGAAGCACAAATTTTATTGTCTATTCTAGAAAATAGATAATAAGAAAAGAAATTGATATTTACCAGTAACAAGAGAAAAAGATCATAGTAGGGCAGTGTGAACATGACAATGACATCTACACTATTTCAAAAGGCCTGAAACACAACTGGTGTAGCCTGAGAAGAAAATTGTAGGATGTAATGGGTATGAGTTACAAATCACCAGAAGGGATTGATAGTTTGAGATTTGCATTCTTGGAGAGAATCCCTGCATGTTTGAGATCATTAATCCACTGGAGACTAGAAGATGAAGCCCATATATTCAAGTTTGGAATCTTGAAAAAGAGGATGTACTTATTTAAATCCAGTGACTTTGCACTCAACTCTGACATGGACTAATTGTCATTCGTTTTCAGTCATATCTGACACTTCACAATCCCATTTGAGATTTTCTTGGCAAAGTTATTGCAGTGGTTTGCCATGTCCTTCTCCAGCTGATTTTACAAATAGGAAAACTGAAGCAAACAGAGCTAAGTGATTTGCTCAGGGTTACATAATTAATAAGTGTCTGAGACTAGATTTGAACTCAGAAAGATGAATCTTGCTGATCACAGGTCTTGCTTCCTATCCATTGTACCACATAGCTTTTCCACTAATGCAAACCTTCTCTCTATATTAAACTGAATTTCTAAAACATATGTCTAATTATGTCAGTCCCTTTTTAAAGAAGCTCTTACTTTTTAGTGCCTCTAGGATAAAATGTATATTTCCATTTTTGGCAGTTTAAGAAACCCTCACAATTTGAGGCTAATCTGTTTTTCTGGTGCTTCTTACTTGTTTCTTCCCTTCAACATTATACTCTATCCATTCCAGCAAGACTGGCCTACATACATTTCTCCCATACAGAAAACCCATCTCCCAATAGCTGTCATCTAGAGTTGTAAAGCAATCCGTTCTTACTTTTGCTTCCCTTAGAATGGTTTAAACTCCCCCATTTTCTTCAAAACACTCAAAATTGTACAAACTACTCTAGCCAGGACAATGTGCAATAGCACCTTCTATTTCTTCATCTCCTAATTTCTCAAAGATATGCCTTGAGAGCCTGTTGTTCTGATTGGTGAGTATTTTGATAGTTTAGATGAATTTGTCCAAAAAAAATGATGGTTTTCTAATGAAAATATGGAGATGTGCATCTATCTAGAATTAAATGCTTTTAACAAGCAGTCTTGCAATATAGCATATCTTTCTCCAGGTATTATGTTGTGCACCTCACCTAAAATTATTTAAAATTATTTTTAATATTATTTGGGCTAATGTGCCATTCTAGAATAAAATAATCAAAACAAATATTTTCATTATATGATAGTTTTAAATAACAACAATAATAGTATTTATGTAGCACCTAATATATGCTGCCAAACACTGGACATCTTACAAATATTATTGAATCCATTTTGTTATTGAGGAAATAGGTAAGCAAAAAGTAAGTAACTTGTTCAGAGGGACACAAGTATTTGAGGATAGATTTGAACTCATAAAATTTATCTTTTTGGATTAGGGATCAAGACAAATCAAGCCCAGGTACATCTATCTGGAATTAATTTCCATAGAGATAATAACTAGATTTATGGAAATTGAGTTCCTATTATTGCTGAAGACAAACACAGGAAATATGAGAGCCTGTGTTTATACCTCATGTGGATTAATTCACATTGGCACTAATGCATATTTTTAGAGTAAAAGGTTTTTATTTCTTCAGTACATATTGGAAGTAAAATCTTAGCACATATACAATAGCTCTATTTGATTACGAAATTTATTGTAAACTGGAGAATAACAAGAAACTTTCATGATATAATTTTTTAATGATTTTTCATTTACTTTGGTAATTAGTGGCAAATAATCTCATTTTTCATCATCTGAATCCACTCCAAAACACACACACACACACACACACACACCACACCTTATGCACACCTATTACGTGTATAATTCAGAAATATTTTCCCACAATTTCTTGAAAAATTATACTTGTGAATGTCTTAAGAGTAGACAAGAATGATAAACTTGGTCAGAAGTATTTACTTTAATCATTACTAATCAATATTTTACTTGGATGGTATTGATCTTAATTATAAAAAATTACATCATTCACATAACCTGAATAAAAAGTTTTCAAAATGTGCAAAATTGGATTTCATAGGGAAAAAAAAAAGTATTATGTCCTTGAGGAAAAATATTATTCTGGAACTTCTTTTAAATGTTAATAATATATTTGAATTTTGATTAATTATAGAGCAATAATGTCTACATTTTAAAAGGTAATTATATAAGGAAAGAATTAGTCAAGCTTTTAAAATTTTTATATAATAGTTTTGTGATTATTCTCATTTTTGTCCCAATATCCCACAGAGTGGATGAGAGACTTCATTAAATGTGAAAAGGATATTTATCATATTTCAAGACTATTTTTCAGATTTTTTAAAACCTATGTATTATAACATTTAAAGAAAATCCCTTCCAAGGCATATAAAGTTTCTTCCATAAAAGTGAAGGCTACTGTTTATCACTGGTGGCACATTATTTTGTCCCAAGATGGTAGAAGGAAAGAATAAGGCTTGATTTTATTAATTATATTTTATACACTTGCACATAAAAATATTTGTATGTATAGTAAATTATCAAACTCTGTTTAGAAATATGATCAAATGAGAAGGTGAAGTAGACATTTAGGAGTAGTGAAGAATAACAAATAGAAAACCCACTTAATCCACTGACAGCCTGATGATGTCAGGATGGTGAACTTAATAGCAGATGTGGATCATGTCATTCATATGGATTGACATGGATAGTTATACTTTCTATCTCTGGAGGGATTACTTGCAATAATGGGATTTCAAATCCACAAGAATATTGAAGAAAGTTGGAGAATCATGAAGATCCGTTTCTAATTTTTTTTTCTTAATGAGTATTCCTAGTATCTCAGTATTTCCCCGCTGAAGAAGAGAAAAATGTAAAAGGATAAATATGATGAAGTCTCACTTCATCCTAAATTTCCTGGTGCCTGATGGTTTTGTGTCATAACCTTAATGTGGCTTCAACATATTTTTATGTGGTAATTTGGTAAATCATCAATGTCCATTGTTTCTAATTACTCACTTTTGTTCTGCATGATGGATAATATCTTCCAAATGAGGGTTTAGGTATCAGTTATATACAGCTGCAGCTGGTTATACAAATACTTTTCCAATCATCTATTTATCTCTTCCTTTGTGTATGAGTTGGCACTGAGCCTCACACAATACTTCACTGAATAATTTCCATGGAATCTCAGGATGGTAATATTCAAAGGACATATGTAAGCAATTAGGATGGTTTATAATATAATCTCTTAAAGGTGGGGAGGATGGCTCCTATTTATACTGATTGTGCTACCTAGGAACATTAAATTAAATCTATTTTGACAGCAAACTATCATGCTTAAGTCCCCTTTTTAGAATGCATCATCCAGTGATTATGAGTTTGTAGTTGTTCTTTAGGACTCAACAAACATTATATCACTTCATGTGCCGAATACTTAGTACTATGAGGCATTAGAGTACAGTGAAAAAAGTGTTGAATTTAAATTTAGAAGCTAATAGCATCATGGCTTTAGATATAAAATGAATTTTAGAATTCATCTAGTCCAATCCCTTCATTTTACAAATAATGAAAGCAGAAACAACTTGCTCAAAGTCATACAAAGAATGACAAAATTGAAACTTGAATCCAAAGATCTTCCCATTAAATCTGCTACTTCTTAATGTTCAAATCAGGATTCATATCTCACCTGTGGAACTTGCCACCTCTGTGATAAAGCTTTCTAAACCTGTTTTCTCATATGGATGGACTATATGGCATCTAAGATTTATGCTTTAAATCATTATTGATCAGAGAAATGCAAATTAAGACAACTCTGTGTTTGTCTTACTACACATCACTCAGATTGGTTAAGATGGCAGGAAAAGATAATGATGAATGTCTGAGGGGATTTTGGGAAAACTGTGATAGTAATACATTGTTGGTGGAGGTGTGAACTGATCCAACCATTCTGGAAAGCAATATGGAACTATGTCCAAAGGGCTATCAAACTGTGCATACCCTATGATACAGCAATGTCTCTACTAGACCTGTATCCTAAAGAGATTATAAAAAGGGCAAAGCACCCACATGTGCAAAAATGTTTGAAGCAGCTCTTTTTTTGTAGTGGCAAGGAACTGGAATCTGATTGGATGCCCATCAGGTGGAGAATGGCTGAATAAATTGTAGTATATGAATGTAATGGGATATTATTGTTGTATAAGAAATGATCAGTAGGATGATTTTAGAGAGACTCGGAGAGACTAACATGAACTGATACTAATTAAAGTGAGTAGAACCAAAAGAACATTGTACATGGCAACAAGAAGATTATATGATGATCGGTTCTTATGGATATGGCTGTTTTCAACAATGGATGTGATCCAGGTTTGTTCCAATGGACTCATAATGGAGAGAGCCATTACACTCAGAGAAAAGAGAGGGGAGATTGGTTATAGATCATATCATAGTATTTTCCCTTTTTGTTGTTGTTTGTTTGTCTTTTGCTTTCTTTCTCTTTTTTCCCTTTTTATCTGATTTTTCTTATGCATCATGGTAATTTTGGAAATATGTATAGAAGAATTGCACATGTTTAATATACATTGGACTACATGCTGTTAAGGGAGAGGGTAGGTGGAAGGGAGAGAGAAAAAATTGAAACACGAGGTTTATAAGTTTTCAACATTCAATATCTATGCATATATTTTGAAAATAAAAAGTTTTAAAAATAAAGTCATGTGACAGATTAAAAAAAGGGAAAAAAAAGAAAAGATCAGTTCTAGAAGCCATCAGGCTATCATAGCAGCATGATTAAGTGCACTGTAATGTGTCATGTCAGTAGTAATATTCTCTGCATTTTTTCCCAAAGAGATTGCAGATTGGTAAACTCAGGAAGAATTTATGCCATAAATAAAGGTCTTATATTTAATAAAATGTACAATTATGAATTTGATCCATAATGAATTACTTCTCAAATGCAAAATAGGAATTGTCAATTAATAAAGTGGTTAATAAGCATTTATATATTTTTCTCAATAGTACTTTATTTTTCCAAATGTATGTAAAGATAATTTTCAATATTCATTTTGGTAAGATTTTATATTCCAGTTTTTCTCTTTACTTTCTTTCCCTCTTCCCCAAAGAACAATCAATCCAATATAGGATGTACATGTGCAATGCTTTTAAACATATTTCTATATTTGTCTAATTGTGAAAGAAAAATCAGAATGAAAGGAAAAACAAACAAAAAGGTGAAAATACTATGCTTTGATCCACATTCTGTCTTTGAAATTCTCTTTTTGGATGTAGATGGCAGTTTCCATCCCAAGTTCATTGGAATTGTCTTGGATCATCATGTTGCTGAGTAGAGCTAAGTCTATCATAGTTGATCATCACATAATCTTGCTAACAGTTTACAGTGTTCTCCTGGCTCTGGTTACTTCATTCAGCATCAGTTTATGTAAGTCTTTTCAGGTTTTTGTTAAATTGTTTTGCCTATTATTTCTTATAGAACAATTAATATGCCATTGTATTCATATACCACAACTTATCCCTATTTTCTAATTGATGAGCTTTCATCTAACTTTTAATTCCTTGCTGCCATGATCATTTTTTGCACATATGAGTCCTTTGCCCTCTTTTATGATCTCTTTGGAACACAGACCCAGTAGGGATGTTGCTGGATAAAGGATATATACAGTTTTATAACCCTTTGGGTACAGATTCAAATTGTTTTCCAAAATGGCTGGATCACAATAAACATTTATTAAGTGCCTACTTTATTGAATACAGTACTTTTCTCACTTTTTTTGTGTTCTATTCAAAGAATTATTCTTAAGAAACTCCTTGCAGATGACATATCTCCTAGCTCTATGTCTTTGTGCCAGCTGACTCTTATAGAAAGATGCATGTACTGTAATGACCGCGTATTTGAAATCAGCCGGAGTCAGGAATTCAGGTTAAGGGAAAAATCTTCAATCTTTATTGAAGTGAAGAGGTGAATAAGGATTGCGATAGCAATATGAGCAAGAAAGATTGCGATAGCAATATGGGCAGCTGCGACAGGAAGCCAGCTAACAGAGGGGGATCTGAGCTGAAAGGACCGTCACAACGGCAATGCAAGCAGTCTCTCCTTCCCCTTCCTTTTCCACTCCCCTGCCTCTACCCACCAAAATCATCATTTCCTATACAACACATCAGGACTTGCACAAAGAGTGGGCAGGGGCCATTCTTTCTCCAAGCTTATATATTAATAGAGTATGATCCAATTACTATTTAGCCTCATGTGCTCGGGACCTCAGTGCATCAACTCAAGCCTCAGCCCATTACAATGTACTACCCTCCTAGAATCCCTGCTTGCCTTCAAAGCTTAGCTTAAATTTTGTCCTTTTATAGGAAATATTTTCTCATTCTGTTCCTTGCTCATGCCATCCTTCCCCTGTTATCTTGTATTGATTCTCTATACTTTTTGATATACATGGATCCATAACCATGTACTTAGTATTAGCTATTATTTCCCCATTTAAAACATAAGCTAAGTAAAGAAAGGAAGCATTTCACTTTTTTTCTTCATTGTCTCCTATAATGTGCAAAATAGATTTCATATAATTAAAAAAAATCAAAACTTTAAAATGGCAATCATTATAATTTATCAACATTTGATAAATTATATATAATTATACATATCTGTGTCTATATGCTTACATATGTACACACACACACACACACACACACACACACACACACACACACATATATATATATATATAAATAAAATCTTCTGTAATTAGGTGGTAAAAGACAAAAATGAAATAGTCTTTCCTCTTGGTGAGTTAACACTATATTAAAATTTTATATAATGAACTTAAAAGTGCCTATGCAGGACCCCAAAATGACAGCCTATTGAGAATTTCTCCCTGATTTAAAATTGTATAGTTGTTCTCATTATTATTATTCTCTCAAAAGATATTCATTTAACATTTATGCAGTACTTTCACTATGTCTAATGTGCAGGAACAGATGCTCTTCTAAGTAAGCTCCATTATGTCTACTAAAAGTTACTGTGAGTAAGCAGTTTCTGCAAATTAGAGGGGTCCCTGGAGCAAGAGAGTCCATCATGTGCATTTAGAGTGAGAAGTATTTGGGGCCAATTTAGAGGCCATTATTAACCTAGCTCTCACTCTTCTAGTGCATCAAGTGGCAAGAATGGCCATCAGGATTCAGATATCCCATTGCTCCAAGAGTATTTTTCCTGTTGTATACATATACACTTGAGGCTTCCTGACCAGTGAATGAGAGCAAAGTGTCCTTTCTCCCTTATTGCTGTGGCTTCTTGGTCAGGACAGCTTTCAAATTTTCTCTAATTTGACTTCTACCTTTTTATATTCCCTGTATTCTTCTAGCAGTCTCCTTTGTTGCTCTACCTGCTCATTCCCTTTTGGGAAATAAACCAAAGAAACAGAAGACTTATAATCATCAAGAGAGGATAAATTGGACTAGACCATAAAATTTGATATATAAAGTTATGCTTGGCAGTGGGGTGCAGTGGAAAGCTCCGTCGAGTTTGAATGGGAGTAATGGGGTCAATATCTCTGCTCTACCTATTATTGCCAGTGTGATCATGGGTAAAACACACCACCCTTTTGATCCTCAGCTCTAAAATGAAGGAGTTAGTAACATCCCATGCCATTTCCAGTTTTAAATATGTAATCCTATAATGAATCATATTACTTCTTTTTTTGTGTAATTTACCATCACTATATTACTTTATTTTAAAGCATTACTTTAGCCTTTATAGTTCTGAAAAGTTTGACAAATTTAAAAATGCATAGAACGAATAGATGAAGACTTCATTAAACAGAATTTGAATATATCCTACATATTCAAAATAATTATACATTTTATATTTACTAAAACTATGAAAATAATTGTCTAATATTAAATTAAAATCAAATTTTATCAAAAATAAAAAAAATGTACAGATGTTCTAAATTCTCTTACTTTGGGGATAAAATTTTTGCCAATATTTCCATAATGAATTCTCTTTTTTTCTAAAATTAATTTGCTTGCATCTGCTATTTTTATATTTCTATAATTTTTAAGGCATGGGCACAAACAGTAATTTTTCTCCAATAGAATTTTTATAGGCTCTGTCATGTTAGATATTATACATATATACATACACAATACACACATACATATGTGCACGCAATACAAACATTGTGTTTATTGTATAGATGTATGCACTCATATGAAATCATGTGTATCGATGTATATATGTATGTTTATACATGTGTTTATGTATATTTATGCTTATAAGTATTTGTATATATGAAATGATTATTAAGATCCCATTAACTGAATTAACAGAGAAGCGTCCTTTCTTCATTGAAACCCAACCTATTTACTGCTTTCTATCTGTGATTGTCATTATTAATAATAGCCTCAATCAGACTCACCACACTTCTCGTCATTGTTGATGTTGCTATAGTTTTGTTGTACTACTCTCTGATTATCACAAAATGACCTTGAATTCCATATGTAATGGGTGTTTGCCATCCTGAATTTCAAATGAGACTGAAGATGCCATTTCCTGTGATTTCTTTTAATCAACTTTTTTTTTTACTTATTCTCACTTTGTTTTTCACAAACTATGTGTCCATTTAAGAGCTCCTGATTATGATTCTAGCTTTATCAATTTAATGTGTAGAAGGAATGTTTATCCCACTAAAATCTTAGAATGCCAGTCCAAGGATTTTTTAATGGCCAAATATTGTTTTTTTGAAAAATTATACACATCATACTCTCATCCATAATACCACTTTTCTTTTTTCTTTTAATAAAGTTATTATGAAATTGAGTAAAAACTGAGAGCTGCTATAGATCAATTGTATTTGGGCTGCTTATAGGGACAAAGTTCCCAATTCCATATTTTTTTTTTCTATTGTTGACTCATTTCAATGGTATATAACTCCCTGGGATTCCATTTGATTTTTTTTTTTTTTTGCAAAGATGCTGGAGTGACTTTTCCCTTATCCAGCTTACTTTAAAGAGGAGAATCTGAGGCAACTAGGGTTAAATGACTTGCCCATGGTCATATAGAAAGTGTCTGAAGCCAGATTTGAATTGAATTTCTCCTGGCTCCAGAGACAGTGCTCTATCCACTGTGTCAATTAGCTGTCTTCCTTAATATACATGTTGCTAAAAAACAAATCACAAACAGAAAAATCAAAACACCCTCAACCCATCAGAGACCTCAAGATTCAGCTCTGTGTTCAGCTCATCCCTACTCTGTGTACATAATGACTATCTTGTCAATATATTTTAAAGGCAATTACTTAGGTAAACTAGTTCATATATATCACAGGTAATTTTAATCACATAATCTATGGAATCTTCTATTTAATTTCCAGCCAAGTAGAAGAGCAATTCAATTTAAATATTATGTTACATCCCTCAAAAGAATCTTCTGAGGATGATCATTCAAGTCAGCACTTTCAAGTTTTTACACTCCTTACATTCTCAGTAAATGTTTATTAGATTGGTGATAATGATGATAAAATCTATAAAATACTTTGAGCTCCTCAGAGGACAACAAATAATTTGTCTCACATGTGACTTATAGAATTTGTATAAAATCTCACTCATGTTGAGAGAATTATTTCCATGTTGCAAAGTTTCTCACTATATTTTAGGGGTCTTATTACTTTTTATTTAATACTTATTTTATATCTATATGAAACAGGTGGCATAATGGATAGATCTAGAAGGCTCATTGTTATGATTTAAAATCTGGCCTTAGACACATTAACTATGTGACTTTGGTCAAATCACTTAATCATGTTTACCTCACATTCTTCATTTATAAAATGAGCTGGAGATAGAAATGACAAACTACTCTAGTATCTTTGCCAAGAAAACACCAAATGGAGTAACAAAAAGATAGACACAAGTGAAATGACTGAACAACAAAGTATTCTTATGGAGAAAAGTATAGAAAGAGGGGATGGAGAAAGGAATAAGCATTTTTAATTATGAGCCACAAACTGTATTAAGCACTTTTTGCAAATATTAGCTAATTTGATCCTGCAAATTATGTGCTCTTATTATCATTACTATTTGAGGAATTCTAAGCACAAAAAGGTTAAGTGACTTATCCAGTGTTTAAAAAAAAAAAAAAACTAGAAAATCTAACTCCAAATTTGAATCCAGGTCTCCTTCACTCCTGGCATAATATTGTATCCACTTCTCCACCAACTGCCTGGAAAAAGACTTTCATTTATGTCTATTGCTTAGCATAGGTTCAGGAGCATAATAGAAACTAAATAAATGTTTATTGATTAATTTTCAGTTTTCCCATTGCTGAATATGTGCTAGGCATTTAAAAAATTGCCTTTTTAAAATTCATAAGTGTGGTGAGCTTTTTCTTCTCAAAATGCAGCCAGGTGATAAAAGTTCAGATCTTTTATTATCTCCAATATAGCCCGGTTAGCTTAGAGGCCTATCTCTCTGCTTGGTTCCAAGAGCTCTTGCCACTTTGTCCTTTGCTTCTGCCTCTGCTTTCTTCAGCCTCCAGAGCCAGCACCGCTCTTCATGTCATTCCGGTGAAATCTCGACTTGTAGCTTCTTCCTCTGAAGAACTTCCTTGACTGGCGCATTGAAGCTCTATTTATGCTAGTGCTCTCTGGCCCAAAGAGCTTCAAGGGAGGTGTGAACTCATTGAACTCCAATGAGTAAAGGTGTGAACACAAGCCTTGTATTAATTAGTTCTACTTAGTACCTTGTTTCAAGTTCTGCCCAAAACATCTTCTTGTAAGATTAGATCAACTCTAATTAGTTAGCAGTTAGTAAGGATTCCAACACATAAGTATGGAAACATTATGAGAATAATTTTGAAACCACAGTGTTGGGCAAGAATTTATTTGGTCTAATGTATGCTCAGATTTCATCAAGAATAACTTCCCTTTATAACCTGAACAGCTCTAAATACTTGCCCCAAGAAAAGGATTCATATGTGCAAAAAATGTTTGCAGCAGTTGTTTTTGTGGTGGCAAGGAATTATAAATTGAGTGGATCCATCAATTGGGAATGGCTGAATAAGTATGGTATATACATGTAATGGCTTATTATTGTTCTATAAGAAATGATGAGCAAGCCTGGAAAAGCCTGGAAAGACTGATGCTGAGAGAAGTGAGCAAAATCAGGAGAACATTCTAAACAGTAACAGTAAGATAATGTGATGATCAGCTATGATAGACTTAGCTCTTCTCGGCAATGCAGTGATCCAAGAAAATTCCAAAAAAATTTGCGATAAAAAAATGCCATCCACTTTTGGAGAGAAAACTATGGAGTATGAATATGGATTGAAGCATAGTATTTTCACCTTTTATTTTGTTTACTTTTTCTTATATTTTGTTTCCCCTGTTAGTGTGATATATCTTACATAACATGATAAATATGGAAATATGTTTAATAGTATTGTACATGTATAACCTATATTGGATTACTTGTTGTCTTGGGGAAGGGGGATAAGGGAAAGAGGGAGGAAAAAATGGGAGACAAAATCTTATAAAAATGAATGTTGAAAACTATTTTTATCTGTATTTGGAAAAATAAAATATGATGGAGAAAAAACGACCTGCCCCAAGTCCTTGTCTCCATAGCAATGCTCGTAGATATATTGGATTCATATGTCTCCTTCTGAGGAGTAACTATTCTCTTGTTAACCTAAACACTCAGAACCAAATTGGCATTCTACAAGAAGTCACATTCATTTATACTAATGAACAGTAGGGGACATTATCTTATCATTGCAGCAAAAGTTCTTAGTTCCCATAGTATTTCACGTTTCAATTAAAACTAAAACAGTAGCTTATATTATCAAAGAAGATATGAGGAGCCTGACCAAATAATCTGTTTTTATGTTCATTTTTTCTCAAGTTATATTATCTTAATGCTTGACTTTTATCAGAAGAAGCAGCTTCTCATCAGTTAACAACACACTTCTGATTTCTTAACTCCTAAAGATTTCCTTATAATGTAAATCTTGGGGTCTATTGCTATCTTACTTTTGTATTTGTGCTTAATAGAGTGCCTAGAACATAAATAAATGAATGTTTAATAAATATTTTAATAATGTTTAATAAACATTGTACTAAATAATGGGGATATAAAGAAAGGCAGGGTCTCTTTCCCTCAGTGCTGTCCTCTCCGATAGAATCTATGTCTTCATGGAGCACACATTTTAATTGTGTATATAACATACAAAAAAAGAAAACTATGCAAACATAAGATGTGTGGTATTATCCACATCCACATATACCTATATATATACATGTGTATACACACATGTATATGTATCTATACACACATACATATATGTATATAATTTTCAGAAGGAAGATATTGGCATTGAGATTGGAGAGAGCACAATAAGTGCTTAATAAATGCTTATTGCTTTATTTCCTTCTTTCAGTTTTTTAAAGGCTTGACCTCTACATTTTCATTAATCATTCAACTGACCTTTCTTAATCCATTACTGTGTGTATATCCAAATTAATGAGAAATGGTTTTCCTAGTCTTTTTGTTTGTTTGTTTTTGGCAATTGGGATTAAGTGACTTATCCAGGATCACACAGCTAAGAAGGATTAAGTGTCTTGATATCAGATTTGAACTCAGGTCCTCCTGACATCAGGACTGGTGCTCTATTCACTGTGCCACCTAGCTGCCCTTCCTAGTCATTTCTGCTGAGCATCCTTGTATAAGGAACATGCAGCTAGCCTTAGCCTTTTCTGTCCATCTCAAAGCTCTCCACTGTTACACTGGAATGTGGAAGTTGCTCATCATCCATAATGTACTAAAAGTCCTCCTGAACACCAAACCATTTAGAAACATTTGATGTGAAAGAATAAAATCTCAAACATTTTTTCAAATCCCATAATCTTGGATGCTTTTAAAAATGACTATTTCTTAATGATTTTTTTCTGATAAATAATTTTCTCAGTTTTTTCCTTTTTTAAAAAAAATTAATGAAGGGAGGTCAATATATGTGAATTTTTTTTAGAAGTTATGAAGACATTTCCCTTCTTATTCATTACAATGAATTACATTTGAAATTCCAAAGAAAATCTAGCAGATCCCCTTTTCCCAGCATCTCCACTAAAACATAACAAAACCATAGCAGCATTGCCATGTAATCTTTTGGATCCTTGAAAAAAAAAGACTGCTCGAAATTCTCAGCACCACTTCCCAAGGCAAACATTGCTGTGATGAGTGACACACAGAAACAATAGGAGCTGCTCTAGTTGCTATGGAAACATGCCTTTTCCTCCCAAGCAAAGTCTACCCGGGATTCACAATATAAAGCTTTGCAAAGGTATGCTGGTCCTACCCCCCTGCTAACTTGCACTGTCCTCCAGGACAAACACTGCTGGGATGATTGACTTGAAGAAACAACAGGGGCTACCCTCATTGCTATGGAAACATAGGTCTACAGTAATTTATCTTGATAGAATGTTAAGACAATCCTGTAGCAAAAGTGAGTGAACTACAATGGCACAAATTAGACTTCAGTTAAGGTGTAGAAAAAAGTAGATTCTAATAGGAATGCACATCTTTTTGGCTAAGAGTAAAGTGAGTTTTGTTCCATAATAAACCTCATGTCCCATAATACTTTAATGAACAACAATGTGAAGCAAAAAAATGCTTTATATTTTGTAAGAAAATAGACTATCTAAAACATATCTTGGAGTAAGGGAAATATTATGGAGTTGACTACTTGGGAAGTATTCTTTAATTCAGCTGGTGTGAGGAATAATAAATCTCAACACTCTTTCTATCCTGTCTAGCCAACACCACACATTCCAGGTTCATTTTACTAGCAACTTTGCATATTGTAAATATTATATTTGAAATAAAACAATTAACAATTACTTATTAAATACCTACTATGTACTAGATACAATGTTTATTCTCAAGGAAATTCCATTCTGTTGAGGCAAAATATTAATTTATAAAAAAGAAAAGAAATGGAAGGTAAATTTATTTGTCTGTTTTTGGGTTATCTCCTGATCATGCTGCTTATATTATGACCATTATCGTTATCCTTTCCTTCCAACATAAATTTTGTATAGAATCCTGGTTCTCCCAAGTCTGATGGTTGAAAATGCATCTTTTTAAAAATTGGGACCAGGTCCCCATACCACTTCCCATTTCGTTATTCAGCTCATTTTCTAGATGAAGAAGCTAAGGCAAATAAGGATAAGTGGCCCATCCAGTCATACAGCTAGAAAGAATCTGAAGCTAGATTTGAATTCAGGAAGACCAGTTTTCTAGATTTTATTTCCAGTGCTTTTCGTTTTTATATGAATATATCTAGCTAGCCAGTAAATGGCTTTTTACCTATATGTGTATATTTGCATGAATCTATATATCTATGTATCTTCTGTTGATATTTCTATTTATTTTTAATTTTATTGATAAAAGATACCTATCAATTTGTTTGAAAAGAACACTAGCAGCTGGGAATGAAGTAAAGACTTGTTTCATAAAGAAAGTATTGTTTAAACAAAATATCAAAAAAGCCCAATTGATTCAAAGAGGAAAAAGTGGGAATGTTTTCAAGCATAGTCTCAAAATATTACAAAGAGTTAGTAAACCTTCAGTTGCTATTCATTCATATTACCACCCAGTGTATACTTCTGGAGACCTCGGATATTTAAAATCAGGTGTTTTGAGGACCAAAATATCTGGTAATTTGAAAGAAAACAACAAAAGCCAAAACAATAATAGTTAGGAATATCTTAGGCCATTTAGAGAGAAACAAGGCCCATTTTTTCACTAGGATATAGTTCTACAAGCTTCATTATAATGGCATTGGTAATTGGTATCTCTTTATAAGTATTGTTGGTATTGTTATAATTAGGAAATATACTCCTTATAGGAATAGGTACTAAATCACAGAGTAGGAAAGTATTTATTAAACATTTTTGCCAGGATTTATGTTAAGTATAACAGAATTGTCATAATAAAATTATTGTCCATATAGCATTATTAATTTTTTTGTCCAGACCTCATTGGCATAGAAAACTTACTCTATTGATGTAGATTGAGCACTCTTTTAGGAACTTGAGAAATTAATGTCAGTCAGTATGTGTCCCAAGTATTCTCTTGGACGGCAGCCTCTATATGTCTATATCTATATATCTACCAAGCCATATTATTCCACTATAATATGGAATTAAAGTAATTAAAATATTCAACTTTTGTCTCACACCATATGAAGTGAGCTTTATTGTTCTCAATATTCTTTATAGATAGGGTATTAGTCTAATATGAATTCTTCAATTTAGTCAAATGAATATTCTACCTCTATTGACTACTTCAATGATCAGTGACTTCTTCAGTGTTGATAATTCCTCTCGCAACAAAGAATACAACCTCTCCTTAAATGTTGGCTCACTTAATCTCCTTGCTACTTCACCTCTTCAGATGCTATATTTAAGTCTGGATTACTTACTTATATTTGATCCTGAGATAATGGAAATGAAAAGGGAGTAATAATAATAGAAATTAATAATATTAAAATATATTCAATACTTTAAGGTTTATAAGGAACATTATTACTTGTCAATAAACATAGCAGGTAAATGTTAGCAATCTTTGCCCCTTTTTCATTTGTGAATCCATCTGGTCCTGGAGGTTTTTTCTCAAGGAGTTCATCAATGATTTGTTTAATTTCTTTTTCTAAAATGGGACAATTTAAGTATTTTATTTTTTCTTCTGTTAGCTTGTGCAATTTATATTTTTTTAAATATTCATCCATTTCAGTTAGATTGTCAAACTTGCTGCCATAATGTTGGGCAAAATAGCTCCTAATTATTGCTTTATTTCCTTTTTCACTAGTTGTAAGCTTACCCCTTTCATTTTTAATACTGATTTTTTTCTTTTATTTTTCTGATCAAATTAACCAAAATGTCTATTTTGTTGATTTTTGCATAAAACCAGTTTTTAGCTTTATTTATTAGTTCAATTTTTTTAGTTTCTATTTTATTAATTTCTCCTTTGAGTTTTGAAATGTCTAATTTGGTATTTATTTGAGGTTTTTTATTTATTTGTCTAGTTTTTTTTAGTTGCATTCCTAATTCCTTGATCTCTTCCTCTATTTTATTTATGTAGCTATTTAGAGGTATACAATTTCCTCTAAGAACTGCTTGGGCTATATCTTATAGGTTTTGATACATTGTCTCACTATTGTCATTTCCTTGGAGGAAATTATGGATGGATTGTTTCTGTGATTTTTTGTTTGACCCACTCATTCTTTAGAATTAGATTATTTAATTTCTAATTAGTTTTTAGTCTATCTTTCCCTGTCCCTTTATTGAATATATTTTTATTGCATTGTGATCTGAAAAGGAAGCATTTTTTATTCCTGCTTTTTTTTTTTTTTTTTTTTTTTTTTTGCATTTGATTGTGAGGTTTTTATTTCCTAATACATGATCCACTTTTGTGTAGGGGAAATTTCTAACATTCTGATGGATTTGACACTCCCCTTAAATTCCATCCACTCACTCTTTCTCCTCTCTCTCTCTCTCTCTCTCTCTCTCTCTCTCTTTCTCTCTCTCTCTCTTTCTCTCACCCTCCAATTAGTATAACTTTCAATCCTGTTTTGTTAATTCCTTTCTAATTTCCACATAAGTGTGTTTTCTTTAATCTTGCAATGTGCTCCATTATCTTTCCCTTCATCCCCTTCTGTCAGTGTTTGTTGTTGTTGTTGTTGTTGTTGCTATCCTAGTATTGTCAGAGCTTTTATGGTCTGGTGTAGGACTCCTTCCCTACCAACTCATTCCTCTTGCTCAGTTCCTTTATAGTTTCTTTAAAATCCTGCGATTGACTCAAGTCTCCCTTTCTGTTCAAAGATCATTATGGTTTCAAGTGTGGTCAGGGATGAGAGAGAATGCTTGTCTCTCTGCAAGATCCCATAATAATAATGAGTTTCAAATTTCTTTTTACACCTGGTAAAAAATGTAAAGATTTATTAGAAGCTAGGAAGAAGTGAAATCAATTTTAGCTAATCATGAAACATTCATCTTGAGGTTGATTCTGAAGCTAGATATGATTTTGAATAATATAAAAGAGGAGAATATTACAAGTAAATTAAAGTGTAAGTGTAAATTGAATGAACACATGGAAAATATTTAGGGAGTACCCTGAATAGTGGCTTGACTAGAGTGGAATGTGAAGAAGATTTGATTAGGTTGGATGTGTAAGACAAGATCATATTAAAGAGAATCTTTCATGACCAAATTGTAATTCTTTAAATAGGGGAATGACTTGATGGAATTAAGGAATGTGAGAAATAATAGAAGAATGATTAGTGTAGCAAGATTAATCTTAAGAAGAGATTAGTCACAAAGAACATTAAATAAACTATTACAGTAGTTTAATAATGACATGGAAAGAATGGGGGTTGGGGAGGAAGATTGGAGAAGAAAAATGAACATAAGTCTTTTGAAAGAAAGAAATGGTGGGACTTGGTGACATATCCAGTGGATGAGAAAGATACATATCCAAAGGTTTTTAAATCTATATGATTAGTAGAAAAGACTTATATCAGGATTGACATAGTGAAGTGAAAGTTTTAGACATATTCAGTTTGAATTTAACTCAATTTAATATTCAACAAACTGAAGCTCTATAACAATTACTTGTTATGCAGTGCATTTTTATATAGTAATTTTTATCTAGTCTATTCAATAATAACAATAATACATTTACTTTTTAGAATTATTTAATTTGAGTAGCAATTTAAAAAATACAAGCAAAATCACAGCTGTTACCATGACTTTTCCCTAGTGATTTCATTGCTGTAAATTTATTCTAAGAAGGCTTAAAGATAGAGAAAAACAGCTGACATCTATATAATAACATTCACATTTACTTTGTTAATAATAACAAAAAATACCTGGGAGCAATCTAAATGTCAAATTGTTTGAAAATGACTGATTAAATTGTGGTGCATTAAGTCAAAGGGATAGTATTTTGCAGGAAAAAAAAACAAAGAAAAAATATGAAGAATTTAAGGAAAATGGAAAGATCTATATAAAGTTATATAAATCAAGACCAATAGAACCAGAATAATATTACAAATTAGCTTAAACTGAATTTTAAAAAAGAAAAAGGTCACATATAATGGGACTTTGTACAGATTTGGAAGGGAAGTCAGTCTAAATTTTATTTTCTTGTTTGTGTTCTGTTGGCTAATTTTATCCTATTATAAAATGTTAAATTTTATATAAATCTGCATTCAATATTTTGTAGGTTCATTTGATGTTTATTATTATAGATAGTTATAAAATTTATAATAAAATTAAAATCAAAACTGAAGAGCAAAATTTGATATTAAGCATACCTCAAACTAATATAGGGAGTTGATCACAGTTTATTATGCAAAGCATTATCCTGGGCCTTTTGGGACTATAAAATAATAATGTTAGTGCTAATTGCAAGTATTTATAAAGGACTTTAAATTTTGCAGAACACTTCAGAAATTGTATTTCAGTTGATCCTCACAATAGCACCATGACATAGATGCTATTACTATCCACATTTTATAGATGAGGAAACTGAAGTTAAATAAGTTTCCAGCTCATAAGTATCTAGATGAGTCTAGATTTGAACTAGATTTGAATATAATTTTTGAATACTCTAGCTTCCTAGAGTTTAAACTATTTCATATCCTGTTATTGCATATATTACTGTATAAATTAAGACTATCTGATCCTACACCAATGTATATTATGTGCATATTTTATATATTTGTCCTTTGCATTATGCATGTATCTCATTCCCATATTTAATAGTCAAGTACATCTCCTTTGCATCTTTTTCTTTATTGTATTTAATTTCAGTTTTTCAATTTGTTTCACATATATTCATTTTTTAACTCTTTACATGAAATGTAAATAGTATCAGAGCATGTGCTCTTCCTCTGATGAATAGGACAAAGAGAAGATGCTGGAGGTCCATTTCTTAAAATCTATCCTGTCATTTAGTGACATGCTCAAAGCCACTAGTTTTGGCCATTGTCTTCTACACTGATCAGAAACTATTTTATTAAATTATTATTTTTTTGATGGCAAGATGAATGAGTCTACTTTTAACATGAAACTAAGAGAAGTAATGAGCCTAAAATCTTTCAGCTTGAAGATATCGATCATTTCATAATTAGAGGTGACAAATTTTTTTCCCATAGGCTAATACTATAATGTGTAGGATTCTCTATATTTATAGGAATAAAAAACCTTTAGGTCTCAGATGATTTAAAGTGGTTTTCTTAGAAATGTGAAGGTATTTGTAATATGTTTTTCCATTTGAGTATTTTTAAAATTATTAATATTATACCTAAGTTGGGAATTATTTCCATTACTGGAAATTTTTCTTTATTAAGTTCATTCTATTCATATTAAACATAAGGAGAGAATAATTGAGATAAATTATTTTGGAGAGAAAAGTTCCATCTTTCAATTCAATTTAACATATCTTAATTTGACATTTGGGACAAGAAGTTGCAGAAGTTCAAAATGGAATATAGGGACACTTTGAGAAAAGAGTAAATCATGACTTAGGAGAGGAAGAAAAGGAGGAAAAGAGACAAAAATAGAGACACAGAGACAGAAAGAGACCAAGACACGCAGAGACAGAGAGAAAGACACTCACATATTAACACACACAGACATACATAAAAAGAGATACACAGAGACATAGAGATAAATAGAAAGTGGTAGATAAACATTCTACTTGGTAGAGGTTTACAAATTTTCTCTCCCTGGTGTATATTACTGTTGCTGAAGTCTGCCTCCACTTTTTCTCCTAAATATTTAATAAGGGCCTGAGCAAACAAAACGGTGGAAAGGACATTGACAGGATAATGGGAAGTAGTAATTGGTGACATTTGTTGGCAGCTGTAGGAGGCATGCAATTTAGGTCTATCAGCCAGCACAGGAGAAATGGATTATGATAGGAAGCAGTAGACAATTTAATCTACTAAAGGATAGGTGGATGAGAAAAGTATCTCTATGCAGGAAGCCAGAGAAGAAGAAAATCATGGTAAAAGAACAATACCCCAGATATCCCTTCCTGGGGTCCACTCAGGGCAGCACTGAAGAGACAGATATGATGTAAGACTTTATGGGAGTTACTCATAGGCTGTGTTTTTTTTTACTTGCTATAAACTACAATGAACTTTTTATTTGCTGTACTTGAGCTGCAAATGAATCTATTCACTTATTTGTATGCTAAAAAAAGTTCTGGGCATTAGAAATTGATGTCTCTATATATCCACTTGGAAGTAAGAATCAGAGAATTTGCAAGAATTTCCAAAGTTACCACATCCTTTGTTTTCAGGAGGGAACCCTTTATGTAAGGGCTATGTATAATGTAAATCTATCTATCTATCTGCCTGTCTGTCTGTCTGTCTGTCTATTGATTTATCTCTCTATGTATCTTTCTATAATGTATTTCACATATTATATGTATTCACACATGTAAATATACACAAGGAATATATGTACATTGATCTCGTAAATATTCAGGTATATAAGCATACATATTTTTGTATGCATATGTGCTTATGAAATATGTGATATATGTAGACATATGCATATATATTTAAGAAGAACAGTATGATGTTTGTGGTTCATTAAAAGGAAATAGAGAAATGAAAATATTCTCTCCTGGGAATTTGATATTAGAAAAGGAAAGTTCCCTGGAAATTAACATATGCAAAGCTCTAATTTAATAAATAAGGGAAATTCAGCTGCTGGTAAGGTTCAGATGCATATTTGAGATAAGAAAGGCATATTCAAAATTAGTATAGCTATATTTTCATTAATATTTTGCAGATCGTAGTGGGGATTATAAATGAAATGAGATTTTAAGCAGGTGAGTAATGAACATTCAAATATGATTTAGGACTAATTTCCATTCCTACAATCTCATTTATTCATATGATATTTAATATAGAGTTACTTTACTTTTTTATAGTAGTGGTCTTACAAAGTATTGTGATTATTAATATTATTGGAAATTATATTTGATAGATATTAGGCAAAATCAATCTAATTCAATTCTAGTTTAAATCCTTTTGTAAAATCAAATTATTTTGTGCTATAGTAATCATCTGTAATTATCTTTATTTTAAATTTTATTTTATAAAGTACATTTTCTGAAACTATCCCGTATATAATCTAGCTACCTAAGTATTCATGTTACTAAAGAGACATTGCCTTCTTAAAAGAAACTACATTACAATAAATCAAAAAAATAGAATAGAGGTATATCATTAATTCAGACTGTCAAAATGCCTGAAATAATCCCTGTTGAAAAAATATTTGCCTATAGTTCAGCATATATAAAAACTTCCCTAGCAGTGGACTGTATGACTAACTGTATGGGTTACCCTCTTTTCTAATCCCATGTGTCTCTCTTTCAATCTCTTTATTTCCAAAGGTTCCATTCTTATTTCCTCCTGGTTAATTTACTAGCTGATAATATAGCAATTTACTTATTATATTGATGACTTTGACTTTATACTCTCAGGTTCATGTTTGTTCCATTTTACTTCCAAAGGTTCTTTGGGACTCTAAAAGGATTCGAAATCTTTTATCTGATATCAACTCTCACCCCTCCACTCCATCCCTCAGAATATATTCTCTTAAATTTGAGGAATCTAATGATTGGCATCTGTTTAGTAACACCATTTTTACAAAGGGATGTTTCCTTCAAAGACTTAGCAAGAACAAACTTAGAAACATTACCCTCACAATACAGAAGACAGAATTCCACTTTGATCCTGAAAAAGGTTGTTATGTCCTTTGAAATTTGACTCACAGCTTAACTCAATTCCACTGTAGCATTATTCCTCTCTCTACCCCAAGTCTAAATCTAACTGGGCTTCAGTGGGGACCCTTGCTCCCCATATTCTTGTGCTTGTTACATTTGGATTCAGATCTTTATTAATCATATTCCTAGGTGATGCTGAGAATTTTATTTCCTATTCCTTGAAAGGAAAGTAATCAAGGAAAAGTCAAAGAGTTATTACATATTCTCGAATCCATTTTTAGCATCTGGTTGGGGGACAGTTTCGTTGCTCCCTTGTTATTGAAGGAATCGTTTTCATCCTAAGACACAAAGGCAACAAAAAGCCCTAGTCAGTGGTTCATCAGGTCATTTTGCAAATGCACACAATTAATTGTTCATTCAATCAATAACCATTTTTAAGTACCTATAATATGCCTGGCACAGTAGCCAACTGAAAACTAATGTTATGCTAAAGTAAAATGTCTACATTTATCCTATTTCTCCATGATTCTTTCAGAAGTTGGTTTTTATCATTTTCCATATGGATGATTTCACTTCCCAAACTGATGCCATTTGCATATGTATTTGATTCCTATCATAAACTGAAAGTAAGCAATAATGTTGGAGAAACAAAAGGTGAGCAAAAAAAGGAAAGTTAAGCAGATAGTAAAAGGGAGCAGAGATGCTATGATAAGAAATATAGTGAGGAACGGGGACATATGAGAAAGGAGACTGCATACTTTTCAAAAGAAAGAAGGAAAGTTAACATTTCTTTATTTCATTGGCTCCTGCTGTTTGTCCTTTCCTATGAGCCATAACTGTTTCTTAAAGGATGATGGAAGGCAATACGATTAATCCCTTTAAGCTCTCGCCTCTTATAAGAAAATTACTGTTTTAAAAATTGCTTCCTAAGGTAGACTTCTTTTCCTGACTGTGATGACCTTCAAAAGCTGAGCATCAGCTATGGTTTTCCAAGGCTAAGAGAAAATGCTATTTTAAGGGGCTTGGCAGAAAAACTTGACAATTAAACCAACCTTAATAACATGACTTGCAGTGTCTCTTCTAAGCCTGTTTTGTTTCCCTATTTCTTAAGCTTAACCCAAATTTTCATTTATTTACATATAAATTTACTCAGTAGGCATTCAGTAATTGCCAACTTCTTGCCAGTCGTGATGTTACCTGCTGAGATTGCAAAGATAAAAAAGATATCCTTCTTTATTCAAAAATTGCTTACTTTTTTACTTGGAGGATGGATCATGTATACAGAGAAGTAGATGAAAAATATGTTAAAACTAAATACAAAGTAATTTCAGTGACAAGGAAGAGCACAAATGAGTGAGAAGATCAGTTAGTAACTCTAGAAACATTTATTAAATGGTTACTATGTATAAAATACTATCCCAACCACCAGGGCTATTAGAAAAAGAAAAAAAAATCACTTTACTTTTAAAGATTTCACATTCTGATGAAGACACAAGTAAATAACTAGCTACATATAAGATATTTACAAAATAGATGGAGGGCAATCTAAATGATTAAGACATTATCAGTTAAGAAAAGGAAAGGACTAGCAAAGACACATTTCATGAAGAAATTAATCTGAACTAAATATTGGATAGATATGTCAATAAATAGGTTTTAAAAATAATTTGACTCCAATTTGCTATAACCTTTTTTTATGTGTGAAAATGCACTTTAAATACACATAATTATAAGCAGATATAATTTTCACTTTGAAAAAAATATTCACCCTACTCTTTCCATTTTCTTTAGAGGTAGGTAGGTAGAATCATTAATGAAACCCTAAGCTTGGAGTCAGCTGGGTAATTCTGGGAACAACCATTCTTTACTTTAGTTACTTCAGTTGCAAAATAAGCATCACAATAGCACCTGCCAACAGGGATATGATGAAGAATAAATAATATAACATTTGTAAAACACCTAGCATGGGGCATGATACACAGTAGGTGTTTAATAAATAATAAAAAAATAAATTTCCTTCATCCCTTTGGATTAAAAAAATATACTGTGATAATTAACACATCCCTGTCCTTTGAGGGGTTATTAAATTATGGTTATCCTAAGAATGCTGAGAATTCCAAGAAATCAAGGTTAAAAGGAACATTAGAGGCTTGAGAACAGCATGTACATGGGTCCAGAGGTGGGAAATGTAATTCTCAATGGGAAACAGAAAGCAAGTCTATTTGGCCAGAACATAAAATGTGAGAGAGGGAATAATATGAAATCAATCTGGAAAGCTAGGTTGGAACAAGATTGTGAAAGGCTTTAATGCTAGAGGAAGAGTTTGCATTTTAATCTAGAGATACTGCTCCTCATGTGTGCCTTAAAAAAAAAAAATTATTGGTTTGTTTCCATTTTATCTGATTTCCAAGGGCTTTGGAAACAGGGAAAGTTAACTCTTGATTATGTATGTGTAGATTATCCCCTCCTGCTGCTCTATCACCCATTCCCAGTCTATTATTTTGTTTTCCAGAATGCTGAGTTTTAAAGATACACAAACTTTTTTTTTTAACTCTAACTTGAGTAAAATAGAATTAGGGAAGTAAATCTGCCTTCATAAACATTATAGCATGCATTCTAAAACAAATAGAAATGACTTCTGAATCAACTGTTTTGAATCATCTATGCTATTTAGCACTCTACATTAACTAATATAATTGAGAATTGACTTTGCTGATTAAAATCTCACAAATACAGGATGGATAAAGATACAATATTAATTAAGATAAATTGAAGATGGAGTTGTGGTGGAAAAGCTGGTGACAGGTAAAGAAATCATTCCTATGCAGTTTTTTTTGAAAGAAGATTTAAAGTAATTGATAAATTCTGACATCACTCAATCTCTTTGAGTCCTAACAGTGACATTTTAAAAAACTTATTAGTGAAAGTTATTTTTTTTTTATTTTTGAAGACATGTAATAGTTTTTTCATCATGAAAAAATTCTTCAAAACATACAATATTTTTCATGCTTGGTAATTTAAAATAAGTTATTGGTTTATGCTGACTCATGGGACAATATTCTCTCATCCTTTTGCCTTTTATTTAAAAAAAACACAAGAGATTTTCAGGATGAATCTTGTTTTTTGTTGAATCTTGTTTTCTTAGGCCCAAATCCCCCATTTAATCAATTTCACAGTAACATCTATAGGCTGTTGAGAAATATTTGTTATTTTTCTTTTTTTACCCTTTCCCTGCTTCAGTAATGGATTTGAGAACCTTATTAAACAAGGTTTTATCCATTTGAGTCTATTTTATTCTAGTAAATTACCCACAGTACCCTTTGGATATGGAATTTGGCTAGGTGCTTTTGTCGCTTGGATGGCAGTGTCTCTATTAAGATCACATAAAGATGTGTCAAGTCTTTTGATTGGTGTTCTATGGAATGAAATCTCCCATCTAGAAAGAGACGCAATTAAGATTAGTTCTACTCTTCACTAAAAGATAGCAAAGAAATCTTGAATAAGAAAAAAAAAAAAAAAAAAACCAACTGTGAGCCGTGTTCTTATTTTTGAGATGCTTTTTAGTTAAATGAAAAGGAAGGAGTTTTAAAGATAAAACTACTGATAAACAGGACATGTTCTCCAATTATTTCCTCTGAAACAATGATGTACTTTGTGAGATCTCTATCTTCCAGTCATGTACATGAACATTGATCTGTATGTTAAAGGACTATATTAATTAAGCATGAAACTCCATATATATATATATATATATATATGGAGATGGAAATAACCAAGGAATTTTCTGATTAATTTGATGAATTTAATTGACTAATGGACATTTCTTTGATATTTCAAAAGCATCTCCCTGTATAGGAAGTGGACATGTCCATAGGCCCCTGTGAGAACTCACGTTATGATTGACTATCAATTGGGTTGGCTCAGATTCTTGGGGTCTCAAGAGGTTTTGGGGAGAGGATTAGTCTCTACTCTTCTGGCTAATGAAAACAATTCTACATATCTAAGTAGTAGTATTCCTGCCATCAGTCTTTTTCCTGCCATCATTACTTTTCAGATCTAGAGAGATTCTTAGAACTGAGAGCATAATAACTGGAAGATTTGCTAGGTGGCAAGAATAATTAAACACATTGCAGAGACAGTAATAAGTATGAAGAAATGAACATCTAGACAACGTCCTTCTTGAATCCCAACCCTAGGAACTGCATATTTTACTTTGGATATGTTATTCTTGAGCCTATCACAGCCAATGGAATCTTCCCTTTTTGGTTAAAATGCTAGATTTGGGGATTTACTACTTTGGGCATCCTCCTCTTAAATTATGATGCTAGAGATTCATAATGATAGTGTTTATGGACATTTTTGGAGACTTTTGTGAGACTGGCTGCTTCTGCCTTGAATGGGTGTCTTTGCTAAAAAAAGTTATTAATTATGCTTTACAAGGAAAGGGGTCTCTCCAATCTTTTTTTCATTTTCATTTTTTTTTTTTGCTGGACAATTGGGATTGTGACTTGCCCGAAATCACCCAGCTAGTAACAATTAAGTGTTTGAAGTCAAATTTCAGCTCAAGTTCTCTTGATTATAGGGTCAATGCTCTATCTGCTGTACCATCTAGCTGCCCCTATCCCTTCCCCATCTTGATGGAGAGGAGGGAGATAGCTGAGCAAGTTGGTCAACTACATTATAGAGGTTAGCTTCTCTTAAGAAAGTTCACAGGTCTGTGAGTGCAAGAAACAGTTGAATTGGAGGTAGATGAAATTAAAATAAGAGACACCACTCCAAGCCAGCCAATTAGTCGTGAGGACTATCCCAGTCACAGAGACATAATCATAAGTCACCTTGTTTTCTCAATATAGTCTCAATGGATATATACATAGAGATTTTTTTTAAATCCTGAAGTAAATATAACTATACTGTATTCTCATTATGTTAAGCAGGTATCTCTTTTGACCAAGTCCCCTACAAAGGTAAAGTAAAGTGGATCAAGGGTATAATCACATGATTGAATAAATACTAAGTTCAAAACCTCTCTAGCCCTGTAGACATTAAAGATTCTCACACATATAATCAATTTAAGAAACTAACACTTATATTATAATATCATGATTCTCTTTCTGCCAAAAGTCTGCCACAGGATTCATGGCTAAGATTTTTTATAAGTAAATCAGTTGTTTTTTATAAGAACTTATTACTACAAATGTATGTACTAAAATATTATAAAAACAAAAGAAATGTTGGATAGTAGAAAGCAAAAATTCATTCTATATGTATTGAACTTTAAAAAAAAAGACCATTGTAGAATTAGTTTGTTTTCACAATCTTCATAAAATGTCAGGATACAGGAATATGATATGAATTTCATTGTTATTTTTCCAGATGAAGAAATAGTTCTTATCATTTTAGGTTGGTAACTTCTTTGCAACCTAACAGTTTTGCAGGGGTCCTCAAACTATGGCCGAGGGCCAGATGTGGCAGTTGAGGACGATTATCCCTCTCACCCAGGGCTATGAAGTTTCTTTATTTAAAGGCCCACAAAACAAAGTTTTTGTTTTTACTATAATCCCATCTTCCAACAGTCTGAGGGAGAGTGAACTGGTCCCCTATTTAAAAAAAATTCAGGACCCCTGGACTTTAAAGGGTTACTGCCAAGATATGGACCTTGTTAAAGGTCAATTATCTAGTTGATGTCAGATGTGGAATTTAAACCAGCTTTTCTGGATGCTAAAGTTTTCTGTCTACTCTGTTGTCATGTTGCTATTCTCTGAAGGAAGCTCCAGGAGCTTGATTATCAGATATGTGGCAGGTTTGCTTTTGCGGGGATTGAGAAAACAGACCATAAAGGGATTTCTGCCCACAGTGGTCATCATCTCTAATGTCTTTTTATATGAAAATGATATAGTTTCAAATATTTGAATTTATAAAAGATCCAAGATTTATATTTTTCTGTCTATAAAATGATTATGAAGCAAATGGAAAATCACAAGTAATGGTTGAAACTGAAAGATTTAAAAAAAACTTTGAAGGCAATTTGAGGCAATACAATGAACATTTATAAAGTCCTACTAAATGAAGCCATTGCTAGACTATAAAGATACTAAGAAAATATGAAAAAAAAGTCTTTCCCTAAGGCACAATTACATATTAAGGAAAACTCACTTTTTCAACTTTTAAAAATTTCTTTATTTCCCTTTTTTTAATCCAAGCCAGATACCCTAAATTTGCCAAAATTTCCTACTTTGCAGCAATATTATTATTTTTTTTTTTGGTTTAACAACTTTATTTGTTCAAAACTTAAATGCAAAATTAAGATAAAGGAAAATAAAAAAAATGTCACATGAATAGTACAACATAAAAGAGAATTCAAAATGTGTAACAATATATTTCCATTTCAGTCATATTCTAAAATTAACCATGTTTCCTCCCCTCATCTCAAGGAACCTTATTTTAATTCAACTGATCTTAGGTGCAAGAAAGAAAGCACAAATGGATGAATATATGAATGATAGATAAAAACACCATTAAATGTTTACTATGTTCATAGCACTGTGCTAAGCAATAGGGATATAAACAGAAAAAAGGGAGACAGACAGTTCACACTGTCAAGGAATTCATGGTCTATTTAGAGCAGCAGACAATACATAGAAGAGTGATTGGAGTGTCCATGCAATTCTTAGAGTATAGTCTTCAGGTGGATGGTAAGCCTCACATTTCCTAAGTTGTATCAGTAGATCAGATGAAAATGCTTGGGGATCTGGAAGGTTCAATGGCAGAATATATAATAAATTTTGATTGCCTGTTATCTCACTTTAAGGTAGAGCCAGTAACTCCCATCTCCAAACAAGGGGAAGGGCAAAGTGAAGTCAGGACAAGAAGAAATTCGTAAGGTCTGAATGTGTATTAGGAGATGTGGTGAATGTGGGATCACAGTATAGGGTAGAGAGTAAAAGGATGGCAAGGCAGGAGGAAAGCCTCTGGAATAAATTAATTCACAGTTGAAAAAAAACCAAGCAACCAAACAGATAACCTTATGCTATTCAAGGTTAATCATATAGTGTGGTTGAAATTTAGACTGTGTCAAAATATCAAACTTTAATCAGCATGAAGTTGAGGCAGTGCAGTGGAGTATGATAACCTCAGAATCAGGAAGGCTTGAGTTCAGACATTCTCTCTGAGACTTCCTAGCTATGTGATCCTAGAAAATTCACTTAACCTCTTTATGTTGTGAGCAGCTTGCTAGGACTTATATATTAAGATAATTAAGATAAGATTATTAAAATAGCATGCCTTATACTGTATTTCAGTAGGTTCAAAATCAAGTATCTGAGAATACATCTTAACCCCCTTCAAATCACCCCACATTCAACACTTATCAGAGGAATAATAATAAGAAGAGGAAGAAGAAGAAGAAGATGATGATGATTATAATTATGGTAATAATTTGTATCTTGCTTTAAGATGTAGCAACATCCTAACACTATATATTGCACTTATTTCATGCAGGTAGATGTGTACACATCTGTATGTTATTATAGGTATATATACACATATCTATTAGAGGTGGTGAGCCTATTTCTAGTAGCTGAGCATTACATATAATGAATTATCAATATTATTGATTATTATTATTTTTATTGTCACTTGACAGTGACAATTATATTATAAAACCAGCCTTAAGAGGGAGACAAAGGATAATATGGGCAAAATGTGTTTATTTCTTGATAACATTAATAAATAATGGAACAGATGGGGAAACTATTATTTTGGAGATCTATTCAAAATAACAGACTGGGAAAAGGAATTCAAGTCAAAGACATCTATTTGGTAGAGAAAGGAAGCAAGAAAAGCTTTATAAACAAAGTATGGAAGCAAGACAAAAAACAGAGAAACATTATAGACAAATAATAGAAAAGCAACAAATAAAAGGGTGATTAAGGACTGGACAAGTATTGTATTAAGAAGCTAGTTATTGGTTTATTTTTCATTTTTAAAAAATCAAGCATTTGTTTTATTCTTTCTCCCAACTCCTCTCTCTAATGGGAGAAAAAAAAAGGAATAAAATAAGGAAGGAAAGATAGAAGTAATGCTACTATAAAATATACATATTCAAGCAAAAAGAAATTCCCATATCCAAAAAATTAATTCCTTATTCTGTATATTAATATTGATAATTCATTATATGTAATGCTCAGCTACTAGAAATAGGCTCACCACCTCTAATAGATATGTGTATATATACCTATAATAACATACAGATGTGTACACATACCTGCATGAAATAAGTGCAATATATAGTGTTAGGATGTTGCTATATCTTAAAGCAAGATACAAATTATTACCATAATTATAATCATCATCATCTTCTTCTTCTTCCTCTTCCTTATTATTATTCCACACAAATTCTTTTTATTCTGAAATGAGACCATTCTGTATTCTATATCTTTACCTCAAATATTTCTAAAATGTATTGAGGAGATTAATGCGAAATAAGGCTGTAAGGGTAAATTGTTGCTAGATTGAGAGAAACCTTAAATGTGAATCTGAAAGGTTAATTTTTGACCTCATAAAAAGTCACTGAAGTTTCTTGAGCAGTACAGTAATGTATCTTGGTTAGATTTATGACTTAGTCAAATTCTTTTCTGTTTTTTGTAGTACATTAAGATGGGATACATTGGAAGCAGAGAAACCATTTAAGAGCACATTGCAAGAATTCACCAGATGAACACCTGGATTTAATGATAAACATATAGATAGAAAGAACTGGAGAAATAAGGAAGAATATTCAAAAACCTGCGATATTTTTAGAGGGTGAGAGGAGAAATAAAGATCAACTACAGTGATGACTGCATATTTTAAAATCAGCCAGAATCAGGAATTCAGGTTAGGGGAAAATCTTCAATCTTTATTCTTAGTGAAGGTGAAGAAGGATTGAAGGTGAAAGAGAGTCGGAGGTGAAGGGGACTTGCACAAAGAGTTTGCGGGAACCATTCTTTCTCCAAGCATATATATTAATAGAATATGGTCCAATTACTATTTAGCCTCATGTGCTTGGGTCCTCAATGCATCAACTCGAGCTTCAGCCCATTACAAACTACAAGCATTTATGAGCATCTGTCACATGCTGGAAAATGTGCTAGGGCAAAGAATCAAGAAATGAATCAGTAGTATTCATAAACACCATATATTGTAATAGAGAAGATGAGTATATAAGTAAATATTAGTGTAATAAAAATAAAGACAATACAAAAAATTTAATTAATACATAACATTTTATGAGTGGAAAAATTAGAAAACCTCATATAAAAGTAATATGATCTATGTCTTGAATGAAGAAAAATGTTCTGTGAAATAAAGGTGAGAAGAGAAATCATTCCATGTATATTTGTTGGCCTGTGCAAAGACAGAGGAATCTTGATATGGTGTCACTTGTGGGGTCCAGAGAGTTGGGCTATATCTTAGATTATAGGAGAGCGATTTATGTCTAAAAAGAGGGTCGAAAAATAGTTTAGAGCATTGGGTGGAGCACTTTAGAAGCTAAACACAAGAGTTAATGTTTGATAATAGATGCACTATAAAGCCATTGGTTTTTACTGAACAAAAAGGTGATATGGTCTGATCTGTGTTTAAAGACAATCATTTTGGTTCAAGTGAGTAGTATGTATTGGAGTAAAGAAAGTTGTGAAGCAGGGAGATCAATTTGTAGCTTTTACAACAATCTAGGAAAGAAATCATGAGCATTAAGTGTTTTGAATATAATGCTTTCATCTTTTCTCACCAGTATATAAAGAAGAAAGAAAAAATAAAGAAAAATAAGATCCCCATAAGTCAAGAAAAACAAATGATCATATTGATCATATTCAAATATGCATGTCTCATTCCTCATATTAATCCATCAGCGCTCTGCCAAGAAGTGCTTATCATTCTGCATAATCAATTCTCTGCAATCCTGGTTGATCACTGCACTGATCTGATTTATTAAGTCTTTCAAAGGTGTTCATTTTTATAATTTTATTGTTATGGTATAAATTGTTTTATAGATGGTGAACTGTTTGAGAGTTTTTTCTCATATATGTATATATGTATGTGTACATATATACACATACATCTGTATATATTTATGTGTGTATGTAAGTTAGTATATATAGAGAGGAAAAGACAAAGATGGAGATAGACACAGAGAGAAAAGGAAGCAGTAGGGAGGAAGAGGTTGACTATTTAAGAGAGAGGCAATAGTTGAAATTTAATCCTACTGGAGAGGATAATCTCAATCCTATGTGTAGAGACATTAGTTTTGGAAAATATAAAGACTACATTTTTGTCGGAGTGGGACAAAGAAAAAATGAGACATAAGGTAAAGCATCTTGGAGTAGAAGAGAAGAGAAAAATAGAATTCATATCAAACACATTCATTTTCTTTTTTTTATATATATAATATAATTTATTTATTTATTTATTTTTTGGTTTTATAATAACTGTTTTATTGACAGAACCCATGCCAGGGTAATTTTTTTTTACAACATTATCCCTTGCACTCACTTCTGTTCTGATTTTTCCCCTCCCTCCCTCCACCCCCTCCCCTAGATGGCAAGCAGTCCTATATATGTTAAAAATGTTGCAGTATATCCTACATACAATATATGTATGCAGAACCATACAGTTTTCTTGTTGTGTAGGGAGAATTGGATTCAGAAGGTAAAAATAACCCGGGAAGAAAAACAAAAATGCAAATAGTTTACATTCATTTCCCAGAAACACATTCATTTTCATTACTCATGACTTTTAAGATTATACCCTGGATGATTGGAATGATGGTAGTATTACTATTGATATTTAGAGAAGATATGGATTTAAAAGGAAGAAAGATTAGGTTTAATATTAAAATATTCTCTTTTAAAATTTATTTATTTCAATACATATTGTGTTATGAATCATTTTGGAAGAGAAAAATCAGAACAAAAGGGGAAAACCAAGGGATGTCGGTTTACAATCTCCTTAGTTCTTTTTCTGGAAGCAGATTTTCTATCCAAAGTCTACTGGAATTGCTTTGGATCACTAAACTACTGAAAAGAACCTAACTCATAGTTTATCGTCACATTTTCTTGCTGTTTTCGTGTACAATGTATTCCTGGTTCTGCTTGTTTCCCTCACCATCAGTTCATGTCAGTCTTTCTAGGTCTTTCTAAAGTCCGCTTATTCATCATGTTTAATAGAATAATAATATTCCATTATCTTTATATATCACAGCTTATTCCATCATTCTCCAATTGGTGGGTATGTACTCATTTTCCACCTTTTTTTTTTTAACCATGAAAAAAGCTGCAACACACTATTCACTTTTTAATGCCAATGTGAAACTCAGGGTGAAAATGACATTCAGGGAGAAATCCAGGTTGGTCATATAGAATTGATATTTATATGTAAAGAGATAATAATCAATAATATGGAAGCTAAGCTCACCAAGAAAAGAGTGTAGAAAGAGAAAATAAGAGAGAGAATGGCAGAGAGTTAAATGCCACTTATATGGAGGGGACCAGAGATGAAGGAAAGCATCCTTGAATCTTAGGAAAACAAGGGAGAGAATCGTCAAAATTGTGAAAAGTTTCTTAGAAGTTAAGTAGTATAGGGGCTGAAAAAGATCATCAGCTCTTGCAATTTAGAGATCATTGGTAACCTTGAAGAGAGCAGTTTCAGTTGTATGGTGGGGTCATGTGCCTGGTTGTAAGGGTCAATAAATGAGTGGGTGGTGAAGAAATGGAGGCAGCAAGATTATGTGGTACCCTCCAGGATCTTGGCAGGAAAATTTAGGTAAGGCATTGGATGATAGCTTGAGCAGATGGCAGGGTCAAGTGAAGGTTTCTCAAGCTAGGGGAGGTTTCTGCATGTATATGCCATATCATCTTTATGACAATTTACCCTACGACTCACAGATGAATTTTGTGCTAATAATTAGCTATATTCATCTACACAAATCATACTGTTTTATGCAAACTGAAGTGTCTACCCCTGGTTGTTCTCAGACTCTATATTTAACCCATCTTATCTGCTGTAAATGACTGAGGCTTAGAGAAGAGTGTCAGTTTAAAACATTCCCCATGGGTCATCAAAGCTGAATATCAATGGGAAGCCAATCAAAGTCTGATCCTATGGAGCTTTTACCAGTCTGAAGAGAGGTCTGGCTTTAAAATGAAAATTCCACATAGGCAGATTTTTCAAAAACCTGGGGAACTGGGTAATAGCTCCCTTTCTAAGCCAGTGCACTGTAATTCCTATGACTAATTGCATATTCTTTTAATTTTCTTTCAGTTCTCCACTCATCTTAAACAAAATCTGAATCCATGGAATGTTTGCATACTTTGACCAATTGTGAATGGCTAGTGATTTGTAGTTCTGGAGATTATAAAGTTTAGGAGGTAAAAGGCTATTTCCAATAGTGGTTCAGAGGTAAGAGATGGCAAGAACTTGTGAACTCATTAATAGTCTGTTACACTTCTGTCACAATTGCTAATGCACTCATTTTTAAATAATTCATCCAATTATTGCTAAGTAATTTTACTCTTCTACCACCTGTAAATTTAGAACTCCTCATAAGGTTGTTGAGTTTATCCTGCCTTGAATAGGTGGAAGAGGATTGTTCATCTATTTGTTATATAGTGGTTATCTCTAGTGATGATCTACTGATGATATCTAGTCACCATCTAGTGAGATGTAATGAGCTCTATTTCAGATCGTCTGGTTAAGTTGATATCCATTTTATGGGTTTCTCTATCAGTGATCTCTTTTCTTTTTTAGGAGGGCTCCTTATTAGGAAAGTCTCAGAATGCCTTTGTGCATCAGGGGTTAAGTTGTTTAGTTGTTTTTAAATTGTGTCTGACTCTTTGGGACCCCATTGCTCATTTTCTTAGCAAAGATACTAAAATGATTTGCCATTTCCTTCTACAGCACATTTTACAAATGAGAAACTGAGGTATTCAGAGAATAAGTAACTTGCCCAGGTCACTTAGTAAGTGCCTGAAGCTAGGTTTGAATTTAAGTTTATGAGTCTTCCTGATTCTAGGCACAGGCTAGAGGAAGTAAGTTAAAACCATTAAATTCAGACTAGTTGTTTCAATAATTCTGGCTTAAAAAAATAGGATGAGGTAAGTAACCTATCTATTGTCTTTTACATGTCTGTTCAATTCATTCCCTTCCTCAAAAAGCTTCTATGTCCTTCTATTGCCTTTAAAATCTAGTATAAACTCTCAAGAGTTTATACTATAATCCCTTTAAATCTAAGGGATTTAAAACTTTTTTCTCATTTGTTTCCAACTTTTCTTTCTAGATTGATTCTACATAGTTTCCTCCATATACTCTATAATCCAGCCAAAGGGATTTACTTGCTATTTTTCATAGCTGATATAAGATACTTTGAAATCAGAGACTCAAGAATTAGAATGGTTCTGAGAGGCTATCCACTCCAAACTATACTTGAACAAAAAAATATACTGTACAAAGTGATCTAAAAGTGGCACACTTATGAATCTACTGGAAGGCATCTCCCCATTTTTTTTCACTTTCTCAATGAGAATAAAACTTTCCTCCTAAGGTATCATATTCTAATTTTAAGGACAGGTCTTTAAGATGCTGTTATACAATTATTTCCTTTCTTTTGCTATACTTCAGAAATATTTCTCATTACTTCAACTAGAGTATATTTTCTTTTCAGGCAGCAGACAATAATTTCTTTGTGTTTTCATCACTCCTATCAAGGTATCTTAGTATTGTGCAGTTATTTATTCAATAAATTCATTTAATTTACACAACAATATTATATTTTCCACTGGATATGCATGCAAATTTAGGAAATAATTATAAGAATAATAACTGGCAATTATCTAACCTTTAAGTTTTTAAAGTACTTTAGATATCTGGTTTTATTTAATCTTCATGACAACTCTGTGTGGTAAGTGTTTAAAGGTATTATTGTCTTCATTTTACAAATGAAGTTTATTAATATTATAAAACTCAGTAATAGTAAAAGGCTACAGAGAGTCAGAACCAGGTTTCAAATTCAAGGTTTCATCAAGTCCAATTTAGCATTCTTTCTAGAGTAAGATATTGCATCCATGACCTATACTCTAAGGGAATTATGATTACGTCAGTGTGAATATTCCCTTCAGTAAAGCTGATCAAAACTTGTCTATAACTGCATGCTGAGTAACTCTCATCCATGTCACTCCATATGTTTGTTATAGGAGTAGTAGACTTAACATTGAAAAAAAAAAAACCAAGGGATCCTGAAGTCTGTACCTGAGTTATCCCTTTCATTTTCACCAATCTATTTTTTTTTTCATTCATATGTTTCTTTGATAGTATTCTTCTTTCCACTTGTCCTTTATGCTGCTGCCATTGTTGCTGGTGGAACTTACACCATAGGGATATATTTTAAATGGGTTTGGAACCTTAACTAGCTATGTCATGACATCCTGTCCCTAGATCTTTTGGCCAAGGGCTATGCTAGAGCCAGATGTAGTATATTCAGCTTGTCTTCTTGTCATGTCAATTATGTTCATAACTAAACCTCCCTTCCAACTTTGGTACTAGGAACAGAAATCAAATACTTTTCTAAAATAATTTCTAAAAATGGTAGGATAATCAATGTAAACATATTCATTTAAAAACTTACTATATGGTAGACATTGTACTAAGCTCTGAAAATACAAAGAAAAGCAAAAATTTGGTCTCTGCTCTCAAGAAACTAACATTTATGATGAGAATGATAATTGTACATAATCTCTCTCTCTCTGTCTCTGTCTCTCTTTCCCCTCTCTTTCATTCACCTCTCCTCCTCTCTCCCTCCTCCTCTGTCTCTCCTCTCTCTTTCTGTCTTTGTCTCCTCTCCTTCTCTCTATCCCCAGATTTATATATTTGTATATATGTATGTGTATATGTAAGTATACACATATGTGTGTGTGTTTCTAGAAATGTAAACCTATTTGTAAAAATGGAAGGTAATATCAGGAGGGAGGTACTAGCACACTGGAGAACTGAGGGGAGACTGGGCAAATCTTCTTGCAAAAGTTAATATTTTAATGTAGTTTTAAAGAAAATCTGGGGAGCCAGGAATGGTGGAGGTGAGAAGAGCAAACATTATAAGCATCAGGGAAAAACACAGATCCAAGGGACTCTTTCTGATGTCTTAGTAATTAGAATCAATTGTGCCTTCTCCATAAATCCTCCCTCTAACTTTTCAGAAAAAAATCCCTTTCTTTGGCCACTACTCTTTTCTATCTATTGTCTTTCCTGTTAGAATAGAAACTCCTTGAAGTCAACGTCTGTCTCTCATTTGTATTTGTACCCCAAGTTCTCAGTGCAGTCTGGCACATAGGTAAGTACTTAAATATTTTTCAGTCAGTCATTCGTTCAGGAAGCTGAAGTCTGCTTATGCCCATCACTGCTTCCAGATTGCCCTTATGATCACTGCCATCATTAATTTAAGACCTGAAGCCACATAGTATCACTGGAAGAATGTTCTTTTGAATATGAAGTTTTGTTTCAGAGATACCTTTAGGGGGTTTTAAAAATCACTTTTGAATTTCTCAAAGCCAATTCTGTCTGCTTACCTTCTCCTCTTATTTGATTCTGGGTCTAGTTAATTATTCTTTTCTGGCAATCTGTCCAGGTTTTTTATACTGCTATATACAACTATCAGTTTCTATTTAGCTGTATTTCACAAACTGGACTGTAGACTTTTTTTATTTACTTGCATTGTTTTAATGGATAGTTTGGAAAACTTTTGAATAATTATGGATCTCACTTGGGAGATGTTACAAAGTTTTAGGGCTTAATTTAATCCACTCCATATTGGAATACTGTGTTTTTCTTTAGTGTTTTAAATTTTGTTTGAAATTTAAGAGAAGTGTATAAAAACAAATATTATAAGAATAAGTTTCTGATGAATGTACATATTGTCAAAAATGGGGGAGGATATTGCACATGGGCCAATATAGGCAATTATAACAAGAGGAAAATGTCATGGATTAAATATGACAAAATTAGAAAGGAGGAAAAACCTCTGGCTGAATGGGGCAAGCTTTAGGAACATAGGTGTGTGCTTCAGTGGGCAGAATAGTAAGTCTATGCTAAGGAAAACCTTAATTCAGTTCCAGCCTCACTCACTAGTCTTTCAATGCTTGAAAAATAACACTCATTTGACCTCAGCTTCCTGAAATGTAAAATATAGATAATAATAGCATTTATTTTCAAGGTCATTGCAATGATAAGATGAGATAATATTTTTTAAACATTTAACACAGAGGGCTGGAGATAGTTGATGCTTAATGTGATTTTCCCTCTTTCTTTTCAGGTATTTTTAAACAATTCATTTGGATTGCAAAACCCTTCTTTGTTGTGTTCTTTTACAACTTCATCCTATGCAATAATTAGAATCATTGGTTCCTCTTTTACATACAGGTATATCTTATCTCAGGTATATTTATTATTTAAAAATTCAGATTATGAAAGACATAGATTAGTGATTATTTGCTTTGTAAGGATTCTTTTCTTTGTGATTCATCATTGCAGAGTTATTGAGCTAAGAAGCTACTGAGTGCATTGATGACCTGATTCAATTTAAACAAACGTGATTTATAGGAAACATTTCATTAATATATTTGAACTGCAACACAGCTGTAGAGGGAAATATTAGGATAGTTTGAGTCTGTCCATTAATCTGATGCACATTTCTTTTAATTTCTGTCCACACACTCTTCTCCACTCCTCCCTTTCTCTCCCTCAAGTATGCCAGTTGAAATTTAATTAAAGTCTACAGGGAAATTGGTTGGAGGAAAAAATGTTCCTTTAAGGCTTTCTATGAAATATGAAATTATTTGTGTTTTTATATGAACATTTTATCATTTAGAAAAGAGAGGAAAAATGGTAGTATATCTTTTTGCAGAAAACAAAGTGACCTAAAACATTTTTAATAATTCAATTTTTTAAGGATACACAGTGCTTCTCTGTGCTATCCATCTTTTTTTTTTCCATCTGCTTTGGTGTTTTTTCAGTGTTGTAGCAGTTAGCACAACCAAATAACACATCAATAGAGGATGAATGGATGTGAAAGTGCAGGTTGGTTTAATTTCAATTGCTTCTCTTGAACTGGTTTTGTGGGAATTTATAGGGTAAAAACCAATCTATTTAACATACTTACAACTAAATGATTAACCTTAAAATGTTTTCCTATTCTGTTTGCAATATTTATGCTTGATTTTAGTGTTTAGATCTTACCTTTATGAGCTCTTGCTTAGTGATGTACTGCAAGCACATAGGAGTACAAACATCAGAAGCTCACCCCTCCACAACTGAATATTCCCTAGGAAACTATGTGCAGACTGATGCTCAAAAGTCAACTCTATTAATATTTAACAGCAGAAGAGAGATCATTGTGCTAGTCTGAAAGGACACATTTGGGTAATGCCAAGTTTCTTTTAATACTTTTTCTTATTTCATAAAATATTTTAATTACATGTAAAATTGTTAACATTCATTTACAACAATTTTTGAGTTGCAAATTTTCCCTCTCCCTCTTATCCCCAAGACAAGAGAAACAATATATTAAATATGTGAAATAATGCAAAACATATTTCCAAACTACACCTATTAAAAAAAATAAACCAAGAAAAATAAAAATTTAAAAAGCCAGTATAAGTCTGCACTCAGTAGTCATTAGTTCTCATTTCTCTCTCTCTCTCTCTCTCTCTCTCTCTCTCTCTCTCTCTCTCTCTCTCTCTCTCTCTCTTTCTCTTGGTAAATAACATTTTTCATCACGTGTCATTTGGAATTATCTTGCATCATTGCCTTGATCAAAGTGACTAACTTGTTCACAGTTGGTAACCCTTACAACATTGCTGTTAACAGTGTACAATATTGTCCTTTTTCTATTTACTTTAGTTTGCATGAGTTTATATAAGTCATCCCAGGTTTTTCTGAAACTATCCTCTTCATCAATTCTAAAACTTAATAATATCCCATCACAATATAACATAACTTGTCCATCCCCAATATATAGGCATTCCCCTCAAGTTTCAATTCTTTAACACCACAAAAGGATGTGCTATAAATATTTTAAACAAATAGATCCTTTTCCTTATCTTTTTTTTTTCTTTGAGATACAGAGCTAGTTATTGTATTACTGGGCCAAAAGGGTTACAAAATTTTGCAACTTTCTGAGTAGAGTTCCAATTGTTTCTCCTGACTGACTGGACTAGTTCACAGTTCCACCAACATTGAAATAGTGTCTCAAGTTTTCCACATCTCTTCTGGCACTTGTCATTTTCATTTTCTATTATGTTAACCAATCCAATAATCATGATGTGGTATCTCAAATTTATTTTAATATGTATTTCTCTAATCAGCAGTGATTTAGAATAGTTTTGTGTGGATTATAATACCTTTTATTTTCTCATAAAAACCGGTTGTTTATATCCTTTGACCATTTATCAACTGGGGAATGACCTTTATTTGTTTTGAATTTGGTTCAGTTCCTCAGTTCCTTTTTTATTTCTCAAATATATAATTTGCTGTAAAAATTTTCCCAGTTTGCTTTTTCTCTTTTACATTTGATTATATTCATCTCATTTGTATAAAATATTGTTAATTTCATGCAATTGAAATTATCTGTTTTACTTTTGATAGTCTTCTCCAGACTCCAGTCTTCTGTTTCTTTGTTTGGTACGTTTCTTTGTTTTTTTTTTTTTTTTTTTTCCTTCTTTATCAATTCATTTTTTTTTCAGTGAGAAATACTATTATAAGTATTTTTAATAATGGGATTAGAGTGATGGAGACTTTAGCTTCAGCACTTCCCTTTAGAACCCCAAACCAAGCCGCCTGCAAGTGCCCACAGTCAGCATCCCTACCCTCCTGTTTCTGCCTTCCTGATGTGCTGGTTCCTTCTCCCCCAGAACTGTGCCTCTGCAGCATAACTGGGCTTGACATTTCTAATCAGATGAGGTTCCTTCAATATACCCAGATTTAGACTCCAAGTTCTTCACACTCTTCATGAGGTGAAAATTTCTGTGATTCCTGCTGAGACTCAAGAGATATACAGCTTGCCCTAGAGAAACCCAATTGGTGTTTCTAGGGAACTAGCTGAAGGTATTTACACTTCCCACTGGTTAATCCTCAGCCTCCAGTCTTTCTTCAGATTATCTAGGGTTGTATGAGGACACCTGTTCTGTTTCAAGTTTTTTGTTTGTTTGTTTGTTTTTTTAACCAGAGTATGTTTGCTCTGGGGTATAAATCTGTTCTGTTTGTGAGGAAATCTGGAGAACTTGAAAGTTACTGACCTTCTCCTTCATCTTCCCAGAATTTTTCTTTTCTGTTTAGTTATCAAAGTGATGTTTATGTAAAAAGGAATGTATTTTCCTATTTTTTGACAAATTTATATATTATTAAGATTAATTGTCAAATGTTAGAGAAATTTACTTGGAGTCTCATTGGATCTCATTTATGGCTTGTTCAATTTCTTTTTCTATAATAGGATAATTTAAATATTCTGTTTTCTGTAAATCTGAACACGTGTTTGTTTGTTTTTAATATATATTCTTCCATTTCACTTAGATTGTCAATTTTCTTGAAATATATTGGGACAAAATAACTTCTAGTGATTGCTTCAATCGATGGTACTGCATTTGCTTTTTTTCATTTTTGATACTGGTCATTTGCTTTTCTTTTTTCTCCTTAAAAAAACAAAATAACTCATGTTTTATCTATTTTATTGTGATTTACCCCATCTCATAAAACCAGGACCTAATTTTATTCATTAGTACAATGGTCATTTTACTTTCAATTTTATTAATATATATTTTAAACTTTTTTTTTTTTTTTTTAGGATTTCCAGTTTGGTATTTAATTCGGATTTTTAGTTTTTAGTTTTATGTTCAATTCATTGATATACTTGCTCTCTTTTTACTGTTGTATATGATTAGATATATAAATTTTCTCCTAAGTACTGCTTTGGCTGCATCCCACAAATTTTCACAGGCTGTTTTGTTGTTGTCCTTTGCTTTAATGAAATTAGATTTTTTATATGTTTTTTTTTCAACACATTCTTTGGGATCATTTAATAAAGTTTCAAAATAATTTTTATCTATGCTTCCATGATTCTTCATTTAATGTCATTTTGATCACATTATGATATTAAAAAATGTTACACTTAATATTGTTCCTTTTCCAGAATTTGGATATAATACTCCTTGCAGTTTTAATTTTGGGATTTCTTTCAGATGGATTCAGTGAATTCTTTCAATGTCTATTTTAGCTTTTATTTCTAAGATAAAAAGTTTTTCTTTTATCATATCTGAAATATGTCTACACATTTTTATTTGATCCTGGCATTCATGCAATTCAAAAATTTCTTAAAATCTCTTTTCAGTCTATTTTCCAGGTGAGTTTCTTTTATTATGCCACATTTCACCTTTTTTCATTTTTTTTGTTCTTTTGTCTTTGGTTACTTATTTCTTGATAACACATGGAGTCAATATCTTTTACTTACCCAATTCTCATTTTTTAGGAATTCTTTTCTTCAGTGAGCTTTTGTATATTTCTTCTCATTTGGCCAGTTTTGTTTTTTAAGTAGTTATTTTCATCAGTGAAGTTCTGTACCTCTTCCCTCCCTCCCAATTTTCCCAGTTCTGTTTTGCTAAAGTGTTATTCTTTTCAGTATTTTTGTGTGTGTATGTCTCTTTTGGCAAGCTGTTAATTATCTTTCCATATTTTTTTTTTTTGCCTTTGCTTTTGTTATTTTTCTTCTATTACTCATTTGATTTTTACAATCTTTTTAAAGCTCTTACAAGAATTCTTCTTGTGCTTCTGTCTAGTTCACACACACACACACACACATTTTTCTTCTTCAAAGTTTTGCTTGTAGCTAATTATTTTTCTTCTGAGTTTATGTCTTGATCTTTCCTGCCAGCATAATAAGTCTTTTTTTTTAAGTTTAGTTTTAATAGTCAAGCTCTCTCTCTCTCTCTTTTTTTTTTTTGCTCATGTTTTCTACCTTTTTAAAAAATCTTTGAACTTCCTGTTTATGTTGGTCAGCTTTCCTGGCATGAGGGGCAAAAGGGCACTGTCCCAAGCTCCTGATTTTTTTACATTGCTGTTTTCAGAATTAATTATGGGGGTCAATGCTTCAAGTTGGCATGATCTTGGTAAAATTTTGATCACTGGTCGTCTGGTCTGTGCTTTGGACCTTATCCAGAACTACCTCCTGATACCTTGGCATTGCAATTGATATTGCTCCTCAGGGTCTTTTTTTCTCTTGGAATATAGATTTAATTGTCCCCAAGGAACCTGCTTTCTTGAGACTGAGAGTGATACAGTTCCTCAATGTCACTGAGGACACTGCTTCCTCTTGACTATAATTTTTCCTCTCTCCTCTTGAACTATGATCCACATAATGTATCTACACAGCAATGTCTGTGTAGATATTTGACTACAAATAGTATAGTACAAATAGTACAAAAGAAATGTTATTTCTTTCCACCCAATTGTCAGGTCACCTGGATATCTCTGGCATGAGAGTTCTTGCAACCACCTAGTCCACCCAATGACATTGCTTCCACATGTGTTCCAGACCAAGCTCTATGCCTATGTCACAGATTTTTCCTACCAACCTCCTAAGTTGTTGGGCTCAAATGATGTTCTCTATGACCTTTTGGTGATTCTATCCATCTATAATAATATTTAAGGCACGATTTTAAAGTTTTTTGGAGGGGCATGTTGGTAGACTTCAGCTGAGTATTTCTTCTATTCCATCATCTTGGCTATGTCCTTCCCCTAAAGTTTCAATGAGAAATATCTTAGTAACTTTAAAAAAGCATGAATAAATCATAAAGCCACTGGCATCAAACTTTCATTGTATTGAGGACAGTAGCATAGTGAGATGTGTAAAACTAAGTTTTTTTTTTTTTGTTCAGAGTCAGTTCAGTAAAATACCATCTAAAGTAAAATATGTATATATTCTTCTACTGAATTCACCCAAATCTTGGGCAAATAGGTGATGATTCAGGGAATGTTGGATAAAATTGACAGTTTATTCTGTGTTTTAATTATCACAACTGATGTTTATCTAATCCTTTCCAAAATTCTCAATATATACTTGCCTCCTTCCATTTCTGATTTCTACTGTTTTATCTGATGCTAATATTATTTTTGAAGCTAAGAGAATAGGCACATGCCTTTTGCTTCTGTCACAGTCACTGTCTAAGCTAAATTTCTATCATCTTTTGAAGTTCTTTGGGTCTATCTACCACTGAGGACAAATCTGAGAGTCTATACTACTCTTTCTAGGCAGCCCTATTGCTTGGTGGTGGCTGGGGCTACAAGGGTCTAAGAATTCCCACCCTTTCCTTCCATGCCTGTCCAAACCAGAGACTCAAGTCTATTCTTAGTTTTTTTTTTTTTTTTCACCCTGAAGGACTTCAATTGACTTGCTGATTATTCTTTGTCAGGGTTATATGCCCCTCAGCACAGAGAGGATTAATTATGGATGATAGTTTAATTAAGTCAAATTATCCCACAATGTTGAAATACAATCATTCCAAGGAAATAAGTCCCACTTAGAAAGGAATCACACAGTCCTTTGCACATAGACACAGCACTAATTAGTTGCTTCCTCTGTTCAACTTCAACAGATTGACTAGGATTTACTAATCAACTTTATAGTAAATTTTCTGGTATTCAGAGAAAAAAATAGTCAGGATTGAATGAACTAAAATTTGATAGGCTTGGGATGGAAAATATTCCATTAAATTATGATGTCATAATTTTGACATGTATTTTGAATATTTTGAAAATATTTTGAAAAAAAGGAAAACAAGTTTTCTACTTTATCAACCAATATAGCTTGAAAAAGATGACAGAAACAAGGACAGTCATGCAGAATCCTTAGTATTGATAACTAAAAAGTTTTAAAGTATCTGTGATGTCTGATATTTTATTAGATATTGAGATTTACAAAGATCCAAAACAAAACATTTTCTACTATTAAGGAAGCTATACTCTTCTGGCTAGATACATAAAGTCTAAAGAAGTTTAGATGTAAATATATACATATAAAATTTAAAAAAATATGCCTTTTTGGAAAAAAATTCCAAAACTAGGGAAATCATGAAGTATCTCTTAAATGAAGCACAATTTTATCTGAATAAATTTAGGGGCACAAGGAGGAAAAGATAAGAGAGGCAAGCAAGCATTCTAAGAATGGAGAATAATCTGTGTGATATTTCTCTCTAGGGATAATTTCTAGATAGTGTCATGAAGCTTGAGCTCTAAATGAGCTATGGTTGGAGAGGAAAGATCATGAAAAATATTTTTAAGCTATACTGAAGAAAAGAGGAACATTAAATTATGTGTCTTCTGCACAGTGGAGATAGATGAAGTTAAATGAATGTGAGAAGGGATTGTTTCTTTCTTATACTTAATAGCTAATTATTGTATTAGAACCACATTTCCCTCCTTTCTATTTCTTAATCCAGAAATCAGCCAGTGTGGGAAATCTTTCTTAGAGATTTACCCAGAGCAAGATTTAATCAGACAGTAAAAGAAATTCTAAGTATGGCTAATGGATGTATTCATGCTCATTGTATTTGCTCAGACAGGCTTGGGGAAAGGTTGATTCTCCCTATTATCATTACAGGTGATATGGAAATTGATGTCTCTGAATAAGACATGAGTGACCTAAGTCATATACACCAAGACTTTCATTAGAATATGGCCACATGTGTTACTGTGTTAACCAATTCCAATTAATTGCCACCTCTTGGGAACACTTCATCTTTGAATAGCATATAAACTGTGACCCCACAACCATCAGGGGCCTTTGGTCTGAGAGATGGTCAAATGATTATCTTTTTTTTTTTTAATAACCTGTTGGTCTTATTAATAAAATGATTAAATTGCCCAGAAACTATATTTCTCAAATCTCTTTAATAGTCACCACAACTAAGAGAAGTGTAATTAACTAAATTTGTTTTAGAAAGTGCAGAATAAAATAGTTATAGGGAATTCATCTTGATGATATATAGGGAGTCAGTAAAAAAAAAAAAAAAAAAAAAAACACTTTTCTGGGCTTGCTGATTAAAAAAAATACCTGGATAATACAAAAGACCTCAAGTATACTAGAATGAAAGAACTGGTAGACTTAATTTCTTAATTAATTTAAGTGAATATTGAATACTTGTGTAGAAAAAGCAGAGCTTCTTAAACTTTTTCCCACTCTGAACCCCTTTTCATAAGTAAATAAGAAATTTTCATATTTTTTCTGGTAATAATATAGATTTATAAATAAAATATGTACTGATAATAAATCTGTTTTTCCCCCTAAGGCAATTGGGATTAAGTGACTTTTCTAGAGTCACACAGCTAAGAAGTGTTAAGTTTCTGAGGCCAGATTTGAACTCAGGTCCTCCTGACTTCAAGGCTGATGCTCTAAATCTGTTATATTAAAATATATTTTTGATGCACATGATGTTGTTGAGGAGAGCAATTTCTAGTTCCAAATGATGTTTGGGATTTAGCACCAATAATTGGGGTTCAGTCATGTGAAGAATTCACAATGTCAATTCTCTTTAGAAAAAGATAGTTTATAAGAGAAGTTACAGATAAAATGAAGAGATACAATAGTTACCATGAATAGGAAATATGAAATAAAGAGCACATAGAAAAGAAAGGGGTTTAATAATTAATGATGGAAAAGACACGTTCCCTAGTGGATATCACAATTATCAGGAGAAAGGGAACAGTCCATAAGGCTAGAGTATGCCTTTAACTGACAGGCTAAATCTATAGAGGAATTTAGCACCATTGAATAAGTTAGGTGTAAGAAGGAGAAATAATAGAAGCATGGTGGGGGATGAGAGGGGGTGACTCTACACCATGTAGCGTAGGAGAGGGATGGATGAGGAGAAAGGCATCTTGAGGCAGAGTGCTGTGATGGCAAAAGCCCCAGAGAGATTAACCAGGGATGGCATGAACCATGGACAGATTTATAGGGGATATTTAACCTCAGGAATTTGACAAACTCTGATTTGTGATCAGACATAGCAAGGCGGGACTCAAGATGATGGGACCATGAGGCTAAACTGATCTCCATCAGTGCCCTTCCCTGCCTGCCACTGGGAGAAATTCCATCAAGGTTCCAGTCCCTCTTTGCTAACCACACCCTGTTACTGAGGACTTCATTGCACATGTAATTTTACTATTTAGAAGTCGTGAAAAGCAAATTTCCATGCTAATGAGATAGATGTGCTTGTTTATTTTTCCATAAGGAATTCAATATTCGCAGAATATATTGTTAAATTTTTCATCATTTCCACATTTAATATGACACCCCACAGTTTAAGAAGCTTTAGAATAAAGAACTAATCATAAAACTGGAGGTCAAATTTCTTCCTTTTCTGAGAATAATCTTAGACTGGCAGATTGGAGAAATGTTCAATGAAATAATTAGTTTTGTTGTTGTTGTTGTTTGTTTGTTTGTTTGTTTTGTTTTGTTTTGTTTTTGTCAGCAATATAAGGAATTCTCTTGTGTTTTTTATAGTAAACAATGAGAGTAGTGGTGGGCTTGACCAGTTATTCTCGAAGTTGGGTGCTGTGCTGTGCTTCGGTTCTGTGGCTCAAGCCCTAACCACTTACAGAAAGATGGAAAACATGCAGGGATATCCTGGAGCCAGCTCTTTTGAGAAACTTTTGTTAAATTTTCAATGTGAACAAGACTTTAAAAAGTGTACATAATGTTCAATATGTATTTACATTTTTTCTTCTTTGGTGAGTCTGGTTGTTAAAGATTTACTAGCAAACATCTATATTGCTTTAAAAACATTGCTTGAGCTCAGCAGGATAGCGGAATACTTGGGGAATTAAGTCATCACTAAATTGAAGGCCTGCTGATTCTTTGCTATCAATAATTCTTATAGTGATAATAACAATTGGAATTTATATAATGTTTTAATTTTTGCAAAGTGCTATATAGTCATAATGTGTAATATTCTTTAAATGTATAGTGTTCTCTGGGAGCAGGCTTCTTGGGGGGCTTCTGGGAGCAGCCTTAGTTTCAGTTCAGTGTGATCACCCCAAATGTAACCAGGAGTTAAAGTCCAAATCCTTATCTCTTTCCAAATCTTGTCTTCTTTCCTGCGGCCTGGTTAGCTTTCTTAGAAGCCTTCTGTAGTTTTGGTTCCAAGAGCTTGAGCTTTGGCTTCTGAATCTCCCTGACTGTCTCTGAATCCAAAGGTTTGTGCTTGAGCCTCCAGCCACAACAAAGGTGGACTATGGAATGAATCTGTCTCCTCCGAGAGCTTCTAGTGGGCTTCTCTTTTCTGGCCCGGAGAGCTCCTCCTTATATGCCCCACACTGAGTATACACCAATCATTATATCACTAGGAAACCATTATTTGTTGTGGGATTAAATCAATGCTAAACTAGTTTAACCATTGGTTCCTCAATTCCACTCAGTATCTTGTTTCAAGTTCTGACCCATAACATCTCCTTGTTGGATCAGATCAATCATACTGAACCACGGTAAATTAGATAACTATTGTCTATATCAATTCCACTGTCTTAGTACCTTGTAAGAATCCTAACGATAATGTCATTTGAACTCCCTGATAAACTTGTATAAATTCAATTCTCCACTACCAATAACCATTCATAGACTTGTTTCCATAATGACCACACTACTTAATACTTCAATGTCCATAAATTCTTGTGTGACTGTCTTGAGAGTAGGTTGCTTTCTATCACTACAACTTAATTTGGTTCAGGTTCCCTTAATACTTATTAAGAATATATTAAGGGCATATGATCTCACCCATTATACTTCTCTATCATATAGCCATCACAGACAGCATTCAGTGAGTGAGGTCTTTTCTCCAGGGCAGTGCTCAGGGAGTAAGCTCCCATCCCTCTCACCTATTATGAATACACTTTTACTTTTTAGCAAGAGCCTGCTGAGGTAGATAATTCCTTTCTCTTTTGTTGGTGGCCATGAGACTCCCATGTTTCTTGCTCCATTCAATTAATTGCTCTTTTGCAGTTTCCTTTATTTGGTTATTAGGTTTATATTATGACCTCTCTGTGATTATCTGCCCTGTGTTCACCAGTGTATATTTTACATCTTGGTGAACTTATCAAGGTTATAGTGTCAGTTGAGGAGATTTAGAAGTAGTTAAATGATCAGACCTAAAGAGAAGTCAGAAATAGTTCAATGTCATCCAGGAAGAAAGTATATATTTGGAAATTTCAAATTCTTGTGCTCAGCCTTTTATAAAATAATATTTGTACCAACTTCTTTAGTGGGGAGATAGATAGAGAGAGAGAGAGAGAGAGAGAGAGAGAGAGAGAGAGAGAGACAGAGACAGAGAGAGACAGAGACAGAGACAGAGAGAGAAGGAAGGAGGGAGGGAGGAGAGATAGAGACAGAGAGAAAATCATATGTTGGGGAATCATAGATGTATAAGAGCTGGAACATAATTTAGATAATTTAGAGTGGGCTGATGCTTTCACATGAAGAAATGGAGGTTCATGGAGTTTAAACAATTTGGCCAAGGTTACATAGATAGGAATTGAACCAAGATAAGATTCTAGTAACAGTCCGAGGGTTCAGAGTTTGCCATTATTTTCATTGCCAGAAGATAATTAGTACTCATCATAGAGAAACCAGCCTGCTACTTGTTTATCAATTGAATTTCCAGAATTATCTTTGCTAATTATTAGATCTTTTCTTTATCTATGCTTCTGATAATTGTTTTTAGCTACAGGCCTCATTGAGCAACCTTAGTAAAAGAAATGTTAGACTCCAAAGAGCCTTAATTAAGGAGGTAAACTGCTGGAATTGAGTTCTTTGATATGTCAGGTAAGGGGCAGGGCTGAGATTGCTGTGGGGTGAGAAAATAATTTTTAAAAGTTTGGCAAAGCAAGTAAGATTTCAGTTGGGCAACAATGAATAGATGGGACTTAGCTTGGTGGTAAAGGAGATTTGAAAGATTATTTCAAAGAGCAGAAAACCATGAGATTTTAAAGGCACAAGAGGGAATCCATATAATGTACACATGGGAAATTGTGAAAACTAGAGTACCTAAAGTGAAAGATACCCAATAAGAAGTAAGGGAATATCATATTGTATAGGTGGAGTTTATCAAGATTATGGAATTCCTTGAAAGCCAGGGAGAATACTTTAGATTTGATGCAGTAGACAAGAGGGAGACATTTTCAATTTTTAAGCAGTGAAGTGAGAAGATGAAGTTGGCAATGATAAACAAAAATGGATTGGAGAAGGAAGAGATTTGGAGATTCCATCAAAAGATAAATATTCACATTTTAGTAGGTTGCATTCTAACATTAGGAAGCAAGTTGATATAACTCTAGTCATCCAACATCCTGTTAAGGATAAGAACTAGACAAGAATCCTTTATAGCTGAAAGATAAAATATATAATAAATGAATTGTAAACTGCAAAAGTATGACACAGAAACATGTCTTGCCTATTAAGATAAAGAATGACATTCACTTAAGTTCCTCTTAACTATTGTGATATTAAAACAGAACATACCTTGGAAGTGTTTGTGGCAGGGTCACATTAATGAAATGGATTTATTAAATTCCATGAGAATAAAATGAATTCAAATAAATCCACAATCTGAGACTATTTTTAAGTGTTGCTATGATGATAAAAAGGAAATTGCATAAAATCCCCAATGTAATCTCCAATTATTCTTTTATTGATCAGTATGTTTTCAAATAGAATAGACCTGTTTATATCACACATATCCTTATTTCACAGAGGCTTTGTTTAAATATCTTTGAAAACATGATTAGAATTTCCATCTACAATAAGTACTTTTGGAAAGACTAAGCTCCCTGGATTTTTCATAGGATGCTAGATTTAAAACTGAAAGAGATTTTACAGGTAATATTCAAGCTTCTTGTTTTTAAAATGATGAAAAACTGAGGTCTCAGAGAATATAAGTGGTTACATAGTAAATGCCAGAGGAGAGATTCAAATTCAAATTTTTCTTGATGATATTCCTTTAAGTTTTCTATTGTGCTAAATGGCCATCATTTGTGTAATTTATATACACATATGTGAGACAAAGTGTATTGGCCAGATCAGTATGTAGTTCATTAATTCAGTCAGGGATATACAGACAGAACTGTAGGAAGTTATGTTGTAGAACCTATTAAATACAATTTTTCCAAACATTTTAAAAGTCCATCGGTTTTCTTTAAAATTAAATAAAATGATTTCTCTGACACTCAACAGAATTTCACTAGCAGAGGAGGAAATTAAATTTAGGCTATGTGAATCATCACTAAATTCTTCATTTTGGTATTGTTGTATTGTCAACAATGCATACTTTAATAGGGCATTCTGGCTACTTTACCCAAATCTTGAAGTAAAAAACCTTTAGGGTTCACCCACTGAACAATATTTTAAAAGGTACATCTCAAATCTAGAAATAACAGTAAAGCCATTTAGTGATTTTTATACCTGAACCAAACTATTTAAAACCCTCATATAATACATAATTTTTAAAATTTGTGGCCAAAATCATAAAGTGCACATAGGAATATTTAAATTGCTCTAAAATCTAGTCTTCTTACACCTTTCTCCCCATCATGTACAGTTCAATCCAATGACACTGGCTGTTCCATGAACAAGATATTCCCTCTCTTGACTTTGGGTATTTCCTCAGATTGTATCATATGCCTAAACTGTTTCCCTCCCTCCACTCTTATTACTGACTTTCCTGGTTTCTTTTAAGTCCCAACTAAATTATTTTCTTTTATTAGAATCCTCCTCTAACTCTTCTTAATTCCAATGCCTTCCTTCCTTTCATTATTGCCAATTTTTAATGTATATCACATTTTGCATATATTTGCTTACATATTGTCTCTTCCATTAGTCTATAAGCTCCTTGACATCAGGGATGTCTTTTGTGTGTGTATCCCCAGAGTTTAGCACAGAGCCTGGAACATTGTAGATATTTAAAAGTTTCATTGACTGGTTGATATTTCCTATTGGAAATATCATTGGAAATATCATTTTAATAGCAAAAAATACTTAACAAACTAAAATTTTTCACTCAAAAAGGTTACTCTTATCCGTCTGTTAAAATATCATCTTGTGATAATCAATGGTACATTATTTATTAAATGATAACTGCCTACAACTATAGCAACATGATCAATGTTGATATTAATGCAAAGTTTTTTCCCCCTGAGGCAATTGGGATAAAGTGACTTGCCCAGGGTTACACAGATAGGAAGTATTAAGTGTCTGAGGACAGATTTGAACTCAGATCCTCCTGACTTCAGAGCTGGTGCTCTAACTACTCTGCCATCTAGTTGCCCCAATATTAATGCAAAGTTAGTGGAAGTATGCTAATAAACTATAAGGTATTCAAGATTAAGTGGGGAAAATTCACATCAAAAAAAGCACTTGGAGATACAATGCCTTGATGGCTTTGGAGACTGTAAAAGTTAATGTGACATTAAAATAAAAATATTTCCAATTCTAAATAAAAAGCACTCTTTGAGGTTAATGAACAATCAGGGATCAGACTCAAGTATCAAAGGATTACTGCTTCTGTTTGCAAGAAGTTTTCTCTGTGTTACTATCTTTGTCTTCTTGTGAGTATGTCTTAGGTTGTAAATTCTATCAGAGCAGCAAATTCTCTGAACAACCACATGTGTTTTAGCTCTTAATGACATGTTTTGGGCCTAGTAATTGTCATATTAGCTGCTAATTATACAGAATATCCCTACTGCATTGAGACTTTTGGGACTAGTACATGGACTTGAATTTTATAAGGTACTTTGCATGCATCATGAAAATTTCATATTATTTCCTGAAGTTCTTAAAGATTGATGGTGAAGTGAATAAAGGGCTTTCTTAGAAATGAGGCTAACCTGAGTTCAAGATCAGTTTCTGAGACACAGAGCCAAGATGGCAGAGTAAAGGCAGGGACTTGCCCAAACTCTCCCCCACACTGCTCCAAATTCCTTTAAATAATGACTCTAAACAAATTTTAGAGCATCAGAACACCCCAAAAGAGGGAGTAGAACATTTTCCAGCAGAAGACACCTTAGAAGCTAGCAGAAAAGGTCTGTGACATTAGAAGGGGGAGTTCTGTGGTAGGACATGCTAGGGACATGTGAAGCAGCCCTGGACCAGCCTTATCCCAGCCCGAGCCTGACCTCTGAATCACTGGCAATACTGGTGGCTTCCAGACTTCTCAGCCCAGAAACACCAAAGAGGACCTAGAGGATCAGCACAAAATGTCTGTGGAACCAGAACCTAGTATGCAATCCCAGTTCAGGTCCGGCCCCAGTTCCATCCAGTCCAGATTGCAACATCAGCAGGGCAGGACCTCTGAATCAATAACAGTGCTGGACCTCTCAGAATGGGGACCAGAGAGGATTGAAGTGGTCAGTGGGAAAGTTCTGTGGCAATGGGGTGGGAGTCGAGTGAACAGTCCCAGGGCAGCCCCAGTCAGCAGAGTCTCAGGCCTGGCCAGCACACTTACAGCAACAGTGGGGTGGGTCACTTCTGACATCTCCAGAGCAGAAGATAGTACTTGTGATCAGATTCCTAGAAGGATTTCTGAAAACCACTGCACAAAAGCCCTGAAGCTTGGGACAATGCACCTTCCACCCTTGAAACAGAGCCCTAGCTTTACTTTTTTTTTTTTAAGTTTATATTTTCTTTTCTTTTCTTTTTTTTTTTTTTTATTCTAGCTTTTTATTTATAAGTTACATGCATGGATAATTTTACAGTATTGACAATTGCCCAACTTTTTGTTCCAATTTTTCCCCTCCTTCCTCCCATTCTCTCCCCCAGATGGCAAGTTGACTAATACATGTTAAATATATTAAAGTAGAAATTAAATACAATATAAATATACATGTCCAAACAGTTATTTTGCTGTATAAAAAGAATCGGGCTTTGAAATAGTGTACAATTAGCCTGTGAAGGAAATCAAAAATCCTAGCTTTACTTTTAAAAAGTTAAAAGCTGAACAATAGTCTAGGAAAATGAGCAGAAGACAAACAAACAAAAAAAAAGTTTCTGACCATTGAAAGTTATAGTGACCTGGTGGATCAAAACACACACTCAGAGGATAACAAAGTCAAAGCTCCTACATCCAAAGCCTCCAAGTAAAATAAGAATTGGTCTCAGGCCATGGAAGAGCTCAAAAGGGATTTTGAAAATTAAATTACAGAGATAGAGGGAAACTTGGGGAAAGAATTGAGAGAGGTGCAAAAGGAAATACAAAAAAACTAATGAGGAAAAGAATACCTCAAAAAACAAAATTGACCAGTTAGGAAAGGAGGTATAAAAACTCACTGAGGAAAATAACTCCTTAAAAATTAGAATTTAGCTGTTCTGTAAGAAATGATCAGCAGAATGAATGCAGACAGGCTTGGAGAGACTTACATGAACTGATGCTAAGTGAAATGAGCAGAACCAGGAGATCATTATATACTTCAACAACGATACTGTATGAAGATGTATTCTGATGGAAGTGGATTTCTTTGACAAAGAGACCTAACTCAGTTTCAATTGATCAAGAATGGACAGAATCAGCTACACCCAAAGAAAGAACACTGGGGAAACAAATGTGAACTATTTGCATTTTTGTTTTTCTTTCCAGGTTATTTTTACCTTCTGAATCCAATTCTCCCTGTGCAACAAGAGAACTATTCGGTTCTTCACACATACATTGTATCTAGGATATACTATACCCTATTTAACATGTATTAGGACTGCTTGCCATCTGGGGTAAGGGGTGAAGAGAGGAAGGGGAAAAGTCGAAACAGAAGTAAGTGCAAGAGATGATGTTGTAAAAAATTACCCTGGCATGGATTCTGTCAATAAAAAACGTTATTATAAAAAAAATTAGAATTTAGCAAATGGAAGCTAATGGTTTTATGAAAAATCAAGATACAACAAAGCAAAAGCAAAAAAAAAAAAAAGGGAAAAATGTGAAATATCTCATTGGCAAAATAATTGACCTGGAAAATAGATCCAGGAGAAATAATTTTTAAATTATTGCTCTTCCTCAAAGTCATTATCACAAAAGGGCCTGCATATACTCTTTCAAGAAATTATCAAGGAAAACTGCCTTGACATTCTACAACCAAAGAGTATGAAAGACTCTACCAATTACCTCCTTAAAGAGATCCCAAAATTAAAACTCCCAGGAATATCATAGCTAAATTCTGGAACTTTCAGCTCAAGGAGAAAATATTGCAAATATCCAGATAGAATCAATTCAAGTATAGTTTGAGCTACAATCAGGATAATACAATATTTGGTCCTGATTCAATTTCTAAGGAAACATTCCATGTATACAATATAATATAATTGGCCTTAAAGAATCCTGCAAGTTCTAGAAAAAAGAAATTTTAAGGAGAACAGCGAGCAGGAGAAGGCCGATGGTAGTGACAAAATAGTCAAAAGGCATGGAAGGTTGAGTGAACTTAAAGGGTGTGGTGATTCTCACTCTCACAGCTCAGCTTCACCTCTGCCTACATGACCCTCCTCCATCAACTTCACCTTCTGGGATGGAGGGAGGAGGAGGAATAGAAGGGGCAGTGATACCCACCAGCACTTCCCCCACAGCAACCTCCCCCCACCCCCTCACCCCCCCCCCCATTACAAAAGGCACTTCATAAAGCCCAAAAATAAGGGCAGGATACAGCTGATTTGAGAATAGAAACTTATCCTGTGACTGAAGAACTTAACTCTTCAGGTCAAGAAAAAAGAAGATACACTCCTTTTAATCTAGAAATTATCAAAGATCTGAAAAAGGCTTGCACTCTTTAAGGGTCTAGATCATCTCATGTTAAGATGTTATTACAGAATTTGGCTTATGAAATTTTAAATCCTAATGATTGGAAATCTATAGCAAGATGTTTAGGACCTGGACAAAACTTGTGGCTTTCAGAGTATAGTGAACTCTGTAGAATACAAGCCCTATGAAATAAACAACCTGGAGTTAATATACCAATCACCTGTGACCAACTAGCAGAGTTTGGTCTTTATGCAGACACTTGAGCACAGATTAATTACCCTCTAGCAGCATATGAGCAAATTACTGCTGCTGCTATCAAAGAAGATTGGTATATTTCCCAGGAAGGCAAGATAGAGGGGAAGCCTTCAGGAAAATAGCACAAGGTCCACATGATCCTTTTGCTGATTTTGTGGGACATCTGCAGACAGCTGTCATACTAACTATTGCTGAAAATGAAGCAACAGAAATTAGGATAAGACAGCTTGCTAAGGAAAATGCTAATGAGGTTTGCAGAAGAATTATACTAGGACTGCACAAGGATGCTCCTTTAGAGGAGCTCATAAGTCGCTGTGCCACAGTGGGCACAAATACCTTTTATAGCCAGGCTATGATGCAGACTTCCCAAGATCCCAACATGGGCAGATAGGGCCCCTTCTGACAAGAGACTTCCAGAGAGACTCGTAGATGCTTTCAGTATGGAAAAGTAGGGCATGTGAAAGCTCAAGGTTGGTATTGAGATAGAATGGGAAAACAGGGTGGGAGAACAAGACCCAAAACCCCATGTTCAAAATGCAACAGAGGCTTCCATTGGGCCTCAGAATGTAGACAGATTCAGGGAAACGGGATGAGGGGCCCAGACCCAAGGCCCAAGGCAAAAAACATTTGGGACATGATGGCAGCCGATGCTACACCCAGAGAGTCTTTAGAAGGTCAGTACTCAGACATGACCAATCAGCTAGGAAGCAACCTGATGGGAGAAAGGGATTACAATTGGGGAGAATAGAGTTGTACGCAGCTGGAACAATGGAGATACCCCCTGGACAAGTGAAATCTGTGGATCCCTTGCCTCCAGGCACAGTAAGCTTGACCATGTCACCTCCTGAGAGTACTTACAAAACAGTCTCCATCCACACACTGATGTGGGAAACTGGGGAGTGTGTAGATAATATCCCAGTCACTAATACAGGTAGGCAATGTGTGACTTATCAACCAGGAGAAGTGGTAGCATCAGTTTTACTGATACAGAATCCTGATAGGCAATCTGATGATAGTTGCCTAGATTCTGACTCTAAGCAACAAAATCCAGGAATATACTGGACAGCAGCTGTAACAGCTGACCGACCTATGCTCACGATCTATATAAATGGCCTACCATTGAAAGGATTGGTAGACACAGGTGCAGATTGTACAGTCATTAGAGGCGCCAATTGGCCCAGTCACTGGCCAAACCTACATGTCTGACGTAGGAGGATCAATAGCAGCTGAAGTTAATGCTGCACCTTTGAGATGGACTTTTGAAGGTGAAACAGGAATTTTTACTTCTTTATACTTGAAAAATCCCTATCAATCTCTGGGGAAGAGACATCTTACAATTACAATTGAGTAATTTGGCTTTTTAGGCAGGGCTGCTGTTGAAAGCCTGCCAACACTTACCTGTTCCTATCCAATGGAAAACTGATACACTTGTGTGGGTGGAACAATGGCTCTTAACTAGTGAAAAAAATTCAGACCTTATTAAATATAGTACAGGAGTATAGTACAAGTACAACTTGACCAAGGGCACTTATAACCTTCTCTAAGTCTTTGGAATTTCCCTGTATTTGTTGTAAAAAAGAAATCTGGAAAATGGAGGATTCTGAATGATTTTTTTTAAAAAAGTAAATGAACAGATGGAAATGATGGGAATTCTTCAGCCTGGACTTCCATCTCATACTCAATTGCCTAGAGAATGGCCTCTTTGAGTTATAAATATTAAGGGTTATTTCTATTCTATCCCTCTAGATAGGGAGGATGTGAAAAGATTTGCCTTTTCAGTGCCCAGTGTTATCTGAGCCTTATAAAAAATATAAATGGATAGTTTTGGCACAGGGAATGAAAAACAGCCCTACTATGTGTCAAATGTATGTTGCTGCTGTTCTTACTCCAATAAGAACAAGCATTTCCAAAAGTTATATATTTGATTAATACTAACAATAAGGTGAGAAACATAATATAGACTGGTAAGAAACAGGGCTTGACATCAAGGAGACTTGGTTTGCAACATTCATTTGATTCTAGTTGAATGAACAGTTAAACTCAGTTTCCTTCTTTGAAAAAAATGACAATAAGATCATTTCTTCTATTTCCTTGTAGAGTTCTGGTTAGGCTCATAGCCTTCTGGAAATTTCATAAGATCATAGATTTAAAGCAATAAGTGATTTTTTAGCTTGTCTTATCCAACTCATCATTATATAGATGAGGAAATTGAAATCCAAAGTGATTACATGACTTTTCTTGGAATAGGTTATCCCTTTCCTTTTAAATTATTTAAAAGACTTGCTGTCCATTACAGTCATGGCTATATTGGAGAAACAAAAGTTAGTAGTTCCTCCAAGTGCAGGAAGAACTGAATTATATGTGTATCCCCAGGAACTCCAAGTTTCATGTATCTCGTAGAAATGTTGGGACATACATGAACTCCTTGAGCTTTCTGTCCATTGTTTAATAAAAATTAGTAAAGCAATCATAGCTCATAGTTATCATTTCCAGTTTACAAAACATGTAATATTAAGTATCTCATTTAATTTTCACTATAATTCTTTGAGGACATAAGAGGATCAGAGATTTAGATGAGAAGAGATATTAACATCATGGAGTCCAAATTTCTTATTTTGTAAATGAGGAGACTGAGTAATAAATACTTGAAGTAACATATTTGTCTTCAAACATGCCTTAAGATGTTTAGTCAGCTTTGTCTTGATTTTTTTTTCTATAAAAAGAAGGCACAATTTTTCCTAAAAAGGAGGAAGATGTATGTAAGTTTGTGTGTGTGTGTGCGTGTGTGTGTATGTGTGTGATGTCCATGTAACATGTGACAAGGTAAGAAGAAAAGGAATGGACAATATTCTACAGAAAGTATGATAATGAATAAATTGTGGAAAGAAAAAATTCATCCTCTTAAGATCACTTACTAACACTTACACTAATGCTTGTGTAATCCTGGGTAAGTGACTTACTCTGTTTGCCTTAGTTTTTTAATCTATAAAATGATCTGAAGAAGGAAATAACAAATCACTCCAGTATCCAAAAAACAAAACAAAACAAAACAAAACAAAACAAAAACACATAAAAAAAACAACAACTCCAAATGGGGTAACATAGAGTCAGTAATGTGAGAAAATGACAGGAGAAAGAAGAAGAAACAGAAAAAGAAGATGAAGAAGAGAAAGAAGAAAAAGAAAGAACAAGAAGAAGAAAAAGAAAGAAAAAGAACAAGAAGAATAAGAAAATGAAAGAAGAAGAAAAAAGGAAGAAAAAAAGAAGAAGAAGAAGAAGAGGAAGAAGAGGAGGAGGAGGAAAAAGAGGAAGAGGAGGAGGAAAAAGAGGAGGAGGAGGAAGGAAAAGGAAAGGGGAAGGGAAAGAGGAAGGGGAAAGGAGTAGAGAACGAGAAGAAGAAGAAGAAGAAGGGGAAGGGAAAAGGAAAGAGAAAGGGAAGAAGAAGAAGAAGAGGAAGGGGAAAGGGAAAGAGAAGGGGGGAAGAAGAAGAAGAGGAAGGGGAAAGGAAAAGAGAAGGGGGGAAGAAGAAGAAGAGGAAGGGGAAAGGGAAAGAGAAGGGGGGAAGAAGAAGAAGAAGAGGAAGGGGACCGGGAAAGAGAAGGGGGGAAGAAAAAAGAAGAAGAAGAAGAAGAGAAGAAGAAGAGGAGGAGGAGGAAAAAGAGGAAGAGGAGGAGGAAAAAGAGGAGGAGGAGGAAGGAAAAGGAAAGGGGAAGGGAAAGAGGAAGGGGAAAGGAGTAGAGAACGAGAAGAAGAAGAAGAAGAAGGGGAAGGGAAAAGGAAAGAGAAAGGGAAGAAGAAGAAGAAGAGGAAGGGGAAAGGGAAAGAGAAGGGGGGAAGAAGAAGAAGAGGAAGGGGAAAGGAAAAGAGAAGGGGGGAAGAAGAAGAAGAGGAAGGGGAAAGGGAAAGAGAAGGGGGGAAGAAGAAGAAGAAGAGGAAGGGGACCGGGAAAGAGAAGGGGGGAAGAAAAAGAAGAAGAAGAAGGAGAAGGAGAAGGAGAAGGAGAAGGAGAAGGAGAAGGAGAGGAGGAGGAGAAGGAAAAAGAGGAAAAGGAGGAGGAGGAGGAGGAAGAGGAGGAGGAGGAGGAGGAGGAGGAGGAGAAAGGGAAGGGGAAAAACAACAATAAAAAAATCTCAATTGAGATTCGAGTATTTCAGTTTGTAGTAAAGTTGTTTTTTTTTAGTGATGCACAAAACTTATAAGTGAATAGGAATGGAGAGTGTATGGTGTGTTTAATTTGGCAATAAATTTAATAGGTGTGTGTGCACTAAAAGGGTCAATGATTGAATTATAGAGGATCAGGTAGACTGAATCTAATAATAAATGGTTAAATTGGGAAAAGAGGAAAATAAAACCTCAGCAGAAGAGATACAAAAATGATAAATTCAGGGTGAGAAAGAGAAATAAAAGAAAAAATGTAAAGGAAGGAAAAGGAAAGACAATTATGGTCAGAGTTTAAGATTCCAGGATTATGATGGAAGCATATTTATAAATAATAGGAAGATCTACCCTATACCAACAATCAGAACATCTGAGGTGGAATAAAGACAAAGGTCATGGCAGGGAGGAAGCTGTTGAAGTGGGAGGCGAGGCAATTTGGCAAGACATCAACATGCATATCCTGGGATATAATTATATGAGCATTGGCTAGTTTCTTGGAATAGTAGAATTGTTCGCACATGTTTTATTTAGCTATATATTGCAGAATAAATCTTTCTCTTTTTACTCAGAAAATTATTTTGTAAACACATGTAGATTGCAATTTGCAATAACAATGAGATGAATTTAGAAATGCAGAGGTACCAGTGTTAATGAGAGAGAAAAAACAAACACAAACAAAAGTCTTTGCATATAAATGATTATACAGATATTTATTTTAATTAACTGGATAACATGGCACATTGCCAGCATAACCTTTACTGATAAGTGTAAGTGAGGCAGAGCATTTACAATTTAGCCTCATCAGGGTCATTTGGGTAAATTCACACAGTGGAATTAGCCTGAGAGAAATGTTCTGTGATTTTTATGTATATACAGAATTGAGGGATATTTTTATAGGCAAAGCAGAAATCAATCCTCATAGTCCTTATGGAATTGCATAGAAACTAGACTTTAGGAAACTTTGGGTCAGAGCATTTGTGCTATAGTATGCAGAGACGAAACCAACGTGTTGATTAGCCTATATTTGGATATATTTGATTGAAGGCAACATTAAAGGAGCATATTTAATTTTGACTGGATGTTTTAATATTCAACATACCATTATACTTTTCCTTAAAGTTCTTTTCAATTCAGTTCTCCTCATTATACCAGAGATTTTTCAGAGATGATGAGATATGTTTAATACTACTGTGTATAAAGTTTAAATATAATCATCATCAATTTATTTCTCTGTGTCCTCCATTGCTTTCCTTTTCAAGCCTATAAAAAGTTAACTTAAAAAAAATTGATGCTCATAACAGAATCAATAATTCAAAATATCTTGTTAATCTGACAACCAAAAATGTTAGTTACTCTCAGGATATTTATTAGTGATGGATGATCTGATAGAATAGATGAAAAGTTGAACCAGAAGCTCATTAAACACTCAATTGTGATGTGATATGTGTATTTGAGAGACAGAAAGAATAGAATAATGGAGGAAAAAAAAAACCCGGAAAAGAAGAGATTTAAGTAGGATTAGTAAGTGGCGTGAATTATGGGGGGATTCTTAGTTCAGTATGAAAAAATGTCAGCTTTGTTCTGTATGAATATATGTCCAAGACAAGGTTTAAAGGAGAGATTTGTGACACCAGTATAAAGGCTGGCTTATGTGGATGAAAAACCTTACTAGCAAGGCTATCTGATCCGAAAAACGTGTTAGATTTGGGAATTAGTATTGTTTTATAACTCTACTGTCTATACTCACTCCTGAGTCAAAATTCAGGGATGGAGATGAGCACTTTAAGTCAAAAGGGAATGAAAACATTGAGTATCAATATCACTTTTGATCATGGGGTATCAAAGACACTGAAGAAAAATATAATTTCTAGTCTCAAGGGACAAGATTTGTAAAGAGTATCAATTGGGTTCCCAAGCGATTTGGGTGGGGGCAATTCTTAGGTAAAGACTAGAGTATAGACTGGGGTGGAAGTGACGACAACTCTCCCTAGATCATACCACCTTGAAACTACCCAGAACTTCTAAACTACTACAACTAACTCAGAAATACTAGTTTGGAAATGTCTGAAGCTCAAGACAATATGTCTCTCATACTGGGAATAAAGCTGAAATCTAGCAAAAAGGTCAACATTAAGAAACAGAGTAGAAAACTGAACAAGTAGCAACACAAGAAAAGGATCGGACAATGAAAAACTACTAATGACAGGGAGGATCAAGACAAATTCAGAAGACAATGAAGTCAAAATATTTGTAAACAAAACTCAGAGGGGTAAATATCAAATTGCTGCCAGCCTAGTAAAAAATTCCCAGAACAGCTGAAAATGATTGCTCCAATTAAAAAAAAAAAGAGTAGGAAGGGGAAATTAGATAAATACATGAGAACTAAGGAAGAATATGATGAGAAGACAACAACTTGGCAAAAAAGGCACAAAAATTCTGAAGAAAATAACACTTTTAAAACAGAAATGGACAAAGGAAAAAGAAGTACAAACCTTCATTGATGCAAATAACTTCTTGACAGCAGAACAATCCAAATTGCGGGGGGGGGGGGGGGGGGGGGGGGAGGGCTTCATTAGGTCACTGAAGAAAATATTTCCTTAAAAATTAAAAACAAGCAAATGGAAACTAATAACTTCACAACATTACAAGAAACAGAAAATTAAAAGATTAGAAGAAAATGTGAAATATCTCATTGAAAAAAACAACTAACCTGGAAAAAAATTGAAATGGAAAAAATTAAGAAATAATCAACTATTTGAAAGCCATCATTAACAAAAGACTCCAGATATTATATTTCAAGAAATGATCAAAGAAAACTCCCTTAATATCCTAGAATCAGAAGATAAAATAGAAATTAAAAGAATCCAATGACCAGCACCTAAAAGAAATTCTAAAATGATAACTGCTGGGAAAATGTAATAAAATTTTATACTTCCCAGGTAAAAGTTAAAAAGTATTGCAAGCAGCCACACAAGATTTAGCAACTTCCATATTAAATAACAGAGTACTTGGAATATAATCTGGAATGCAAAAGATCTGGAATTACAAGAAGGAATAATCTACCAGCAAAACTCAGAATAATTCTTCAAGGGAAAAAATAGATATTTAATGAAATAGAACACTTTCAATAATTCCTGAAGGAAAAATCAGAGCTGAATAGAGAATTTGACTTTCAAAGAAAGGAATCGAGATGAACATAAAAGTAACCCAAAGAGAACTCATAAAGAGCTCAATAAAGCTAAATGGTTTACATTTTTATATGGGAAGATGATAGATGTAACTTAATTTTATCATTATTAGGTCAGTTAGAAGGATTCTACATTACAAAAGGATGTGAAAGTGAGTTGGCTATTGTAGGATTATGTGAAAAAAAAATCATGACAATAAAGTTTATCCCCTCCATAGAGAGAATTGATGAGATTTGAGTAGGGATTGAAGTATGATGTTTTTCACTTTATTTTTCTTATCTTTTTTCTCCAATATGAATAATAAGGAACTATATTCTTCATAATTTCACATGCATAATTGATATCATTTTATTTGCCTTCTTGATGTTGCTAGGTAAAAGAGAGTTCAAAACAAAATACTTCTAAAATTAAATTTAAAAAAATAAATAATAAATCAATTTTAAAACTTATTCCTTAAAGCATACCCTATCTTACTTATTCAATATATTTTGAAAGCTCCAATCAATGTTGTCAAAATTTTTTTCTTTGATATTTAAATATCTTCCCAACCAGGCCTAGTATGTTGACATATTGTTCCACTCTTTGGGCTTTATGATTTGGCTTATTTTATATATATTTTTTTACATCATCTGTACTTTTGCTCAACTGTTCTCAAAACTAGGAATTATTTTCTTCCTTACTTCTACCTTTTAGATTCACTATGCATTATGACTTATCATAAACAACATTTTCAACTAGAGACATTGCCTTTTTTATAGCTGCTCATTTTTTTTTCCTCTTTAAAATTGTGTTGTTTCTGTTTGTAAATGTATCTTTTGGATATGGTTTATTATACTGTATATAGGCGCTCATTTATTTCTCCAATTAGAATTCATATTTCTTAAGACCAAGGACTGCATCATCAATGCTTACTATAAGTTCTTAGGCATATAAACATAATAAATATTTGTACATTGATTGATTTTATTATCACAATTTTTCTTTAGCTGCAAATCATACCAACCTAAGGCTAGAGCCCTCAAAGGACAGCAAATTCTTCTTTTTTCCCTCCCCATCTGTGCTATAGGAAACATGTACAGGAAAAAAAGCTATTTCACATCAACCAATTATTCTTACCATGGCAATTAGAAAATTCATTCATATAATGAATGAGTTTGAGAAAAAGAGAGAGAGAAAAAGAGAGAGAGAGATACATACATATATGTATATTATATTTATATAATATATACACATATTATATATATATATGTTTATATAATATACAGTAATAGTGGTGTCTATGGTTCTTTACAATGAAGATTCTTTAGAAATAAGGCTGATATTCCCAATAAAAATAGTTTATCTAGTAACTCTAAAAACTGAAACTAGTGAATGCTTTTAGTTTTAGTTGATTAGATTTTGTGTTGATGGAGTGAAGTGAATGTAACCAATAGCTAAATACCTATTCTCAGGGCTCTGATTTAAAAAAAATTTAAGGGAAATAGCAATAGAAGAAGCTATGTGAGATAGCAGGAATTAATTGGCATTTTCATTCCTTCTTTTCCCAATACTATATAATAAAACTTTTATTTTATGTAAATCTACCATCCTACAATAACTTAAACTCATTTTTTGATATGGAAAATAACTTGTCCTTTATTGCTCCTTGCAGTAAATTCCATTGTTAAAGGTCTTTAAACTAATTTCTTTGCCTTCTTTTGTTAAATGACAGAATCCCACAGTGGGAGGGTACTTTGAAGGCCAATACTGAGTAAAAATTCACTTTACTGTATCTACAACAAATGGTCTTCACACCATATAGGATAGAACCAATACTTCTATCAAGATAGCTCCTTCTATTTTTTGATGTCATTTTCAGAAAGTTTTTTTCTCTTTATACCAAGTCTACCTTTGCCTCATTTAAACCTATACCCAACTGATCAAAGGGCTATTTAGGAGAAAAAAAAGTTTCAATTTTCTTTATATTTCCTCAGGAAATAGAATTAGGAATAACATCAGCAAAGTATGAAGAAACTAATAGTACCTTAGAGTTTATAAAGTGCTTTAAATATTATTTTATCATCTCAACAGCACTGAAAGGTAAGTTTTATTATTAGTTTCATTGAATGGATAAAGAAATGGAGGAAGTCAGTAACTGATATCTATTAATATGTGTTAAACAGAATTTGAACTCAAGGTAGCTGGGTTGCAGGAAATGCATTCTATCCACTGAGCTACTTACCTTCACAGGAAAACAAAAATAAAAATGAAAAGTTCATAAGTATAACAACTATGCAAACTTGGAAAGGGTTCATTTCATCTTCAGCTGAGATCTTCAAACAAAGTTTAAAGGGTGAATTGAGGCCATTTTTTTTTTCAATTAGAGGATTACAAATTCATACTGTGTGTCTACAAATTCAACAGACTTCTGAGACCATTTAGGCCAAAGCCATCAATTCATAGAAGAAGAAACAAAGGCCTAGGGAAATTAACTGAATTGTTCAAGATTACACAGACAGTTAAGTGTAAGTGTTAGAGCAGATGGCCTGGGATATTGTTTCCAATAATGAAAATTTTGCATTTTTTTGTTCAGTGAGGAACCTGTGAGGAGAAAGTAACACATTGATCCAATCCTTAGAATGTATTAATAAAGTGCATAATTTTCAACACATTAATGGAAAGATTCCAAGAGAAAGAAGAAAAAAAATATCAGGGTGTAATTTGGAAAGAGCAAAAAATACCTCTCAGGAGGCAATGCTTTGGGAGGCACTTTGGTAGACAGGCCTTTGTATTCAACGACTGAATAGAGAAATAGGCTACTTTAGCAAGGATAATAGTTATCAAAAAAAGGTAAAAAAAAAAAAATCTTGAAACTTACCTTTGTCTCATTCAATTTTAACTAGATCCATGACTGATTATCCACATTTATAGTTCACTTTGAAAGGGAAAAAATAAAGGTGGTAGGATAGTATATTGGCAGGTAATTCCATCCTTAAAAGGCTGGTAAAGTAAAAATTATTCTGTGATATATCACTGAAATACTTCTGTGATAAGTATTCTTTTAATAGTTGGAAGTCTTTTTTCCTTAATCTGGCACACAAATGACAACAAAGCACTGAAAATTTGTTTGAATAAATCTTTTTTTACCTTTCTGAATAAATTAATCTATTTATATATAAGCTTTGTCATATAAGTATGTGGTTCATTATGTGTATGTGGGCATGTTTATACACACATATATGTATGTATATAAGCATATACATACGTATATAATGTATGAAAATATATACATGCATATATACATGCATATGCAAATAATACTTCTTGAATTATGATATGCAAATTCATGGAATATTTGCTTGAAAGCATGACTTTTTTTTTTCATATTCATAGAATAATCTACTTTTCAACTCATAAGCCACACATGCCCTGGAGATATTTATTTATGTTTTCTGAACTGTGTCAATTTTTTGCAAAAAAAAAATATGGCCTACCAGGATTTGCAAATGTGTCAGATTTGGGGATTTCTGCCTCATCAGCAAAGAAAAAGCACTCACACATTGCCCAAGCATTGCAAATCATTTACAGCATCAAATATTCAAAATCATTTATAGTATCAGACACTTTACATCAGCTCCTACCTTGATAATGTTCAACATTTTTAGAGACCTTCTCTAAAATGGAAATTGTCCAGAGGCCATAACGAGGGGCTTGTTTCTTAGTAAGTTAAGAAAATATAACTATCAAACACCTTTCCATCTGCCCAGGGAACTTGATGTGACATAGTTATAACAAAAGTTCTCCAGTTCTATTTGCAAAGAAATGATAAGAATCACAGTTCATTCTTGACTTAATGACTGCATTTTCAAGTTTGGCAATTATTTAAAAGATAGCAAAACACACATAGCTGTGACCAATAAAAGACATCTGACTATTTTGAAAATAGCTAGATTCACTATTTTTCTTTGCTCAAAGGTGAATTAGAAATTCACCTGGTTAAATCTGCAAGGTATTGATTGTTCTGAAGAATGCCCTGACAAAAAAAAAACAAAACCCTCCCTTGAAGAGATGGGCAGAAGTGATTTGTATATGATCTCTGCAGCAAAGCAGATGAATGGCTTTTGCATAGTTTAAAGTAGATTAAGAAGATTTGAAAGATGGAAAATTGTTTGGTACCAAGGCTTTCATATGCTTGAAAACATAAATAAAACCAGAATCTTAAAACTATGTATTTATTTCATAAATGAATCAAAGGTCTAGAGTTTGCAAGGAATTTAGAGGAAATATAGTCCAATCCCTTGTCTTACAGATGAGTAAACTGAAGAGTATAGAGACTTGTTCCAAGATACGAGACAAATGACATGTTGCAAGTTTCAAGAAGCAATTGTTATTGATGTAGACTGTGGTCAAAACTTTTTCCTAAAGAATCAAATATGAAAGAACAAGAAGTACATTAACATCCTTTAAAAATAATTTGGACTTCAATTCATGATGTTATTTTGTTTTAATTTGAGTATTCTTATTCTTGGCTATTATTCTATTTCCATTTCAATTTTCCCTGTTTTATGGAAAGCAATTATCCTAGAATTTCTGTATTTATAACATAAAAACTTATAAGATGCCAAATCATTCCCTCTTCTCATACTTTTTTGATGTCCCCATTTTTTCTCCAAAGGAATAAAGAAGCAGCAGAAAAATTATCTTTGGAAGGAAATATATTTCTGTAATAGGTGAAGACTAATGATCTATTTTTTCCTTCTATAGCGAAAACATATTGCTTCACCTCATCAAACAATTTAGGTTACCTGAAACTATCATAATCACTTCATTTTGAAATAAGAATATAAAAGCTATGCAGCATGACCAAAGTTAACTTAGGTCTCCTATACAGGCAACTGAGAAACATAATGACATCTATCTAAAAAAGAAGAAGAAAGTAGAATCATTGCCACTTTCATTTCTATTCCATCTAAAAATGATTAGTATTCAACTTTTTGTTCTGTCAATCTCTCAGGTTTGTTTTAAAGAGGAAAAAGAGAAAGACTGATTTAGTAGAATATCAAAGTTGTCAGAAATTAAAAATCAGTGCAAAACATTTACATAATTTTTTTTTATTATTTTCTTAATGTTTTCCTTTTTCTTTGTAAAGGAAAATTGGATTTTCTAGGTCTTAAAACTTTAGTGATCATTAAAATGACAAATGAAAAATTTATTGAATTTTCATCTTTCATAAATGATTAATTCTTGCAATAACCACACTTACCAATTGTTCAATCTGATGGTAGGGAAGTTTCTTACCAAGAATAGTAACTGAAAAATACTTTTAAAAAAATTGACTAATATAAAAAAATTAAAATAAAAGCTGAACTGAAATTATGATTCAATTGTGATGCTAAATAAAATGATGATAATGCAATAACTTTGGGTGAGTTAGTTCCCTTTTGATCATTACTGATAAAAATTTGATGAGGGAAGATTAGACATATATGTATATGAGAAAATCATGATTTCATAATAAAAATGAACCATGAGAACTCTTTTAGTGGTAGTTTATCATCATCAAAACTTTTTAAATAATAATATTTTGTTCAGTTTTGTTAGTCTGTTAAATATGGTTGTCTCTGTTGATTAATACTGAAACCTGTAGGAAAAATCCCATCACCCATCAAAGTTTCATTTTTCTCAATTAAAAAATGGATATTGTTTCAGTAGTTACTTTACAAGGTTGTTGTGAATGTTAAATTGTTTGTGTGTGTGTGTGTGTGTGTGTGTGTGTGTATGTAAAAAAGAGACAGAGAGCAGAAAGACAAGCGAGACACACAGAGACAGATTTAGTGATATGGAGAGATAGAGACAGAGAGAGAGAGAAAGAGAGAGAGAGAGAGAGAGTCAGAGACACATTGAGAAATAGACACAGAATCAACTTCAAAGGTGCAAGGAAAAGATGCTGTGAGCTATAAACATTTGTATAAATATGGATCTTCAATATCTTTTGATATTGTCTCATTTTGGTGTGGAAGACATCAAGCATTTTTAATTTTTTTTTTTTTTTTTTTTTTTTTTTTTTTTTGGTAGAAGCCAAGTTCTAATATGTTAAGTTACTGGTAATTTATATTCTGAAATCTAGGAAGAGGATGGTTTACTTCGGCCCTCGTCATCTCAAAGGTGGTCAGTGGATGAAGAAACTTATACTTAGAAGCAGAGGTAAGCTCTAGCCAGTTTATACTGGTTCAGCAGAGTCAACTGTTACATTTTCACTGCAAACATTTAGGCCTTAGAAATCAGTAAATTTTACAAACGCAAGCTTTATTCATTGTTTTCTTTGCTTCTTTGTTTCTTTTCTATTCTTTTTGGGTCGTCTGTAGTATGGGAAAGTAATGGACAAAATATTAATGAAGAGATTAAACTTAAAAATTTATTTTTTTAGTGGGGAGAGCTAGATGTTGAACATTTACCAGCACTGCACAGCTAAGAGGAACTGGAATATAGCCATGGTGATATAGTTAGTGAGAGTTAGTTCTGGAACTCAAAACAAAAAATCTTTTTAATCTCTCTCTCTCAATATATATTTCAGTTGTTAATTTAAGTATTTCCCAATTACAAATAAAGATTAACATCCATTTTTTAAAAAAAATGAGTTCCTAATTCTCTCTTCCTACCACCTCTCAATTCTTGAGAAGGCAAGCAATTTTATATCAATTCATGTAAAACATATTTCCATGTTAGCCATATTTTAAATGAAAATAGAAAAGAAAAACAAAGTTTATAATATCCTTCAATTTGCATTAAAAGTTTATCAATTTTCTTGGAAGGTGTATAATATATATTATCATGGATTCTTTTGAAATTCTTGAATTATTGTCTTGATCAGAGTTGCTACAATACATAATGAACAAAGTGTTGTTTTTTTTTTTTTTTTGGTTCTGTTCATTTTGCATCATTTCATAAATGTCATCAACTTTTCTAAATCTGTGAGTTGTTTATTATAACAATCCTATATTATCATTGTAATGGGCTGAGGCTTGAGTTGATGCACTGAGGTCCCAAGCACATGAGGCTAAATAGTAATTGGACCATACTCTATTAATATATAAGCTTGGAGAAAGAATGGCCCCCACCCACTCTTTGTGCAAGTCCTGATCTGTTGTATAGGAAATAATGATTTTGGTGGGTGGAGGCAGGGGAGTGGAAAAGGAAGGAGAGGAGAGACTTTTGGGATTGCCATTGCCCCGGTTGGCTCAGCTTTAGTCGCTCTCTGTTAGCTGGCTTCCTGTCGCAACTGCCTATATTTGCTATCGCAATCTTTCTTGCCTATATTTGCTATCGCAATCCTTATTCACCTCTTCACTTCAATAAATATCGAAGATTTTTCCCTTAACCTGAATTCCTGACTCCGGCTGATTTTAAATATGCGGTATTTACATATCATAATCATATACTACAAATTGTTTAATACTTGCTCAGTTGAAGTATATCCCTTAAATTTCTAATTTTTTGTCACCATAAAAAGAGCTGCTATAATTTTTTTGCACATATTGGTGATTTTCTTTCATTTTTTTTGGAACTCTTTGGCACACAAATCTCATAATTGTATTGATGGATCAGGGATATAAAAAGTTTTATAGTCCTTTGTACATAGTTCCAAATTGTTCTTCTGAATGATTAAACAAATTGAGAAATGAAATAGCAGTGCATTTGTCTACCTGTTTTTCCGCATCCCCTCCAGCCTTTGTGATTTTCCTTTCCTATTGTTATAGCTAATTTGATAGATGTGTAGTGGCAACTCAAAAGTATTTTAATTGACTTTACTGAAATGAATAGTAACTTAGAATCTTTTTGTGACCATAGGTAAGTAAACTTTCTTCTGAAAACAATCTATTCATATATTTTTGATCTGTCTATCTATTCATCTATTTATTTATCTATTTGTTTGCTTATTTATTTGTTCATTTATTTATTTAGTTATTTGTTTGTTTGTTTGTTTGTGTAATACTTATTTTCAGAAAATGCCTGAAGCCAATGATGTGGAGACTTGGTCAGATATCAAAGAAACCAAAATCATCCAATGAATCTCATGTAATTTCCAGTTATTCTAATTTTTTTCTGGCCACTGAAGTCTAATCATTGTAAGAGTGAGGCTGACAACTGCACATTTCTGCTTTACTTAAATTTAATTCATGTATGAGTCAAGACATAACCCCATGTTGTCATTGGTCCTCTTAAGAACAAAACAAAATAAAACAAAAGACCTTCAACAACATTATAGATTATGGTGATTCTAGCTTTAAGAAGATTGCATATATCATCTTAAGAAAGGATCCATTTACTCTTATGCTTCCTACTATTTTTAGTAAGAATAGGTACTATGTCTTGTTAATTTTTTTTTCTGAATCTATTGTATTATCATATGGTTATTGTTGATTTTGCAACAGATATGGCTAATTATGCTTATGGTTTTCCTTATATTGAAATAGTCCTATATTCCTGGTATAAATCACATGTTTATATAACGTATGTTTTGTTTAGATATATTGTTTTAATCTTCTTGCTATTATGTTATTAAAAATTTGGCATCTTAGGAAACTGATTTATAGTTTTTCTTCTTTGTATTATTTTCCCTGTTTTAGTTATCAAACCCTATTTGTATCATAAAAAGATATCTGGATAACTCCTCTTAAATGTTTTTCCTAATAGCTTATTTAGTTTGGGGATTATTTTCTTTAAATGTTTGAGGCATTTCTACAAATCTATCTGTTTTTGAGTATTTTTTCTTGAAAAGATTATTTATGACTTTTTGTGAGAAAGTTTACTTAAATATTCTATTTTCTCTTTGGTTAATTTGGGACATTTATACTTTTGTAAATATTCATATATTTCATTTGATTTGTAAATTTTATTGTCATTTAATTGATCAAAAATAACTCCACTATTTAATATCATATTCATTAGTGGTATATTCACTCTTCTTATTATTGATACTGATAATTAGGTTTCACTTTTTAAAAAAAAATCAAATTAACTAATGATTTATCTATTTTACTTTCTTTTTCCATAAAGCTATCTTCCAATTTTGTTAGTTCATCTTTTCTACATATATTTAATATTTTTTCTATTTTTTTGTATTTTAGTTGTATGCCCACCTCATTGATATACTTTTTCTTTTTTATTGATGTACACATTTAGAGATATAAATTGAACCTTAAGTACTGCTTTTATTATATTCCACAATTTTTAGTATTGTTATCTTATTGTTCTTATCTTTAATAATATTATCGTTTGTTTCTATAGCTTGTTCTTTGACCTACTTATTTTTTTAAAATTAAATTACTTAGTTTTCTAATAATTTTGTCTATACTTCCATGCCCCTTATTGAATGAAATTTTTTATTGCTTTATGAACCAAATAGGGTGTATTTTTTTTTTTATGAATTTGGTCATGTGTTTTTTATGTCCTAATCTATGCTTAATATATGAGAAGATGTCATGTAGAATTAAATATACTCTCTTCTATTGTCATTGAATTTTTCCCCAGTGATCTATCATATAAGACTTTTTAAAGATGTTATTAGTTTCCTTAAATTCTTCATTTTTTATCTAAGTCTCAAAAGATACTTTGATAAAAAAACATAATTTTATTTAGTGGTTAAATTTATCTAGTGGACAGGGAAAAGTTCTTAACTAGTCTACTTTTACTATCTCTTTCCACCTATAACTTATTAATTTTTTAAAAGTTTGAATGCTAGTGGAAGAGGTGAAATAGTAGAAAAGAGGAAGTTTATGGCAGCTTTTTATAGTGACAAAGAATTGGAATTTGAGGGCATACTATTAAATTGAGAATAGTTGAAAAAGTTGTGGTTTATTAGTGTGATGGAATATTATTGTTCTATAAGAAATGTTATATAGGATGTTCTTTGAAAATCTTATAAAGTCATATAAAATGATGAAAAGTGAAATGAGAAGAATTAGGAAAACACTGTACACCGTGAAAAGAATATTGTATAATAATCACATGTGAATGGTTTAGTTATGCTTAAGAAAATAATCTAAGACAAGTCTGAAGAACTATGAATGAAAAAAACAAATCTGTCTTCCAGATAAAGAACCAATGAACTTTGAATAAAAATCAAATTATATTTTTTTCTTTTTTTGTATTCTGTTTTGGTCTGTTTTCTTTTACAACATGACTTATATGGGGATATGTTTTGTATGATGACACATGTACAACCCATTTCAAATTGCTTGCCTTCTCAATGAAGGATAAGTAAAGGAAAAGCGAGAATTTAAAACTCAAAATTTATTTTAAAAGAATGCGAAAAAGGTTTTTTATATGTAATTGGATAAAATTACATATTTGTAAATTTGAACCCAAGAACATGGAATCTGATGCTGATTTTATTTCTTCTCTCTCTACTTGTCAGGAATGATTGGAACTGTTGCCAGTATTTTATGATTTTAGCTTGTTTGTTTGTTTGTTTTTTTTTTTTTTTACTTTTTTTTTTACTTTTTATCATAAGCATCAAGTCAGCTTTTAGTCTTCTTTTTCACCCTCATTTAAAGGTTTCTTAATTCTTCTTCTTCACTTCTACTATCACAGTGGTACTGTCTCCATATCTGAGATTGTTGATATTTCTTCCAGAAACCTGAATTCTGGTTTTTGATTCCTCAAGACTGGAATTTTGCATGATGTACTCTGCATGCAAGTTAAATAAGATGATAACAAATAGCCTTTTTGTATTCTTTTTTCCAATACTAAACCAATCAGTTATTTCATTTTTAGTTCTTACTTTTCCCTTCCCTTGGCCAACATATGAGAAATAAGATGATCTGCTATTCTCAACTCTTTGAGGACTTGCCATATTTTATTGTGATCCACACAGCCCCAAGCTTTAGAGTTGTCAGTGAAGCAGAAGTATTTATTAAATTTTTTGGGACTCCTTTGCTCTTTCCCTAAGTCCAGCAAATGTTGCCAATTTGGTTTCTTTTCCTCCTGCTTCTTCAAAACCCAATCTGTGCTTCTGGTAATAATGTTTGCATATTGCTGAAATATGTCTTGCAGAATATATACAATAATTTTACTGATATGTGAAATGAAGACACTTGTTCGTTGTTTAGTAATTTGAACATTCTTCGGCATTTCTCTTTCTTAAGAATGAAATAAGGCAGTGACCCAGGAGGTGAGAAGCCAGGTAGAAGTAATTAAATATAAAGGGAAAGACAACTGCATTTGAGTTTATTTCCCAACGATCTTTTGTTTAGTGCTACTGATATAAGAATAATAACGCAAAAATAAAAAACATTAATTATTTGATTCAGCTATCAAAGGAGCTGATATTTTACTAAATGTTAGATGGCAATAAGTATAAAATGTATAATTAAAAAAATCTTTATCTGAGGCAATTTCAAAATCTGATGAGAAGAATACTACAAATTAGAAGGCTTAAGTCAATCAGAAATGGCCATGTGTTTCAGGATATACAACTAGAACTTCTAAAAAAGCTCAGAATTTTAAAAGTAAAGATGAGATGAAAACACTTAGGGGGTGCTGAGGCAGCCATTTCAACGACAAAGAGATAAGAGACGGAATGTTTAGTATAGGAATGGCAATAGCACATTTTGTCTGGGACAGAGTTTGTGAGTGAGGTCAACATGAACTTAATTTTCAATAAAGGTTGGACATTGAATGTAAAACTTCAAATATAAAGCAAAATGCTCATTTTTTTCCCCAAGAAACAAATAAGAATCATGGGATCTTCTTGAACAATGAAATGGCATAGTCAGAAATGTGCTATAGGAACACCAATTTGACAACAACTTAGAAGATATGTTAGACATGAGAGAAATTGGAATTAAGAATATTAGGAGTCAGAATGTGACTAGTTCCTTCATAGAGCTAAAGCTATATTTCTTTGGAGATGACATTTAGAGTTTTTGACAGTAAACTTTGTCACCTCGTGCAAATGTGATGTCTTCACTATATACTTCACTGTATTATCATGAGAATTAAGTGAATGTAAAATGGCATGTGAATGTCCTCTATTATTATATGTGACATAAGTCTAAAGAAGATAAAAACAATGATTTGCAAACAAATATATTTTAGTCTTAACTAATTTAAATTCACAGATGATATAGAATTGACAGATTTCAAAATTCTATTTGGACAAAAATCTATTTGTAATTTAACAGTATTATATTAATTCTTGTGTAGAGTATACAGTTGATATTATTAGTTGGGAATAAAGGTACTCATCTAGCATACGGTGCCAACAAACTGTTTAGTTTACTGCATTTTGTGCATTTGTTTAACAAATAATATATGCTGATATTTAGAAATAGACCCATGAATTCTTTCATTTCTGCAGAAAATCTGGACATAGCCCCAAGAGTATTCAATTTCATTGTTCTTAAAGAATTCAAAATATTAAAAGTTTATTTTTTGTTATGTATTTCAATTTGTTTTCTATTTTTCTCCAGATGATATGCTTATCATGTTTGGGAAAAAAACAAACAAAAAAAAGAAAACAAAAACCTGTATAAAACTATGTAAGGAGTTGCTTCTACCACTAGGCAATTCCCTCTAATACATTTTCTCCTTATTTTTTAATGTAATCATAATTCTTTTTCTTGAAAACTCATCTCTCCCCATCCTATTGCCTATAAAATACAAACTCTTGAATTGTATTTAATATCAATAAAAATCTGTAAGAACTAACTGATGTCATATTACCCCTGTTTATATATTCTATAGTCTCATGAAACAGGAATATCTATTGTCTGTCCTCTCACTTTCATTTTTTGGTTTATGTTGTCTCTCATGTGTGGAAATGATTCCTTTTTCCTCTACTGTGTAGACATTTGATTAACTTTTTTCTTCATTAAATACTTACTTTATATGCCAATTCTTCCATGAAACTTCTATTCTTCTTTTATAAGTAAAAAAAAAAAATCTCATGGTGCAAATAATGCTTGATTCTGAAGACCTGGATTTGAATCTCTTCTCTACTTGTTGCTCTCTGTGTAACACTGAGAAAATCATCTAGACTTTCTGGACCTCAGCTACTGATCATATGAAGTGATCAGTAAAGTGAGAAGCTTGGACTGAGTGCTGTCCAATTTTAAATCTAGAATATATATAATTTTCCTATTTTCCACTTTTTTCCTAAAGCCAGATATTTCCTTTATACTTACTCAATGTCCCTTGTAGCATCATCATTTGTGAACTAGACTATATACATCAATATATCTCTCATCCCCTTCCCCAATTATTTCCTAAGTTCCTTGAGAGCAAGGCTATGTTATGCTATCTTTGTAATTCTACTGTTTCTTTGGAAAAGATACTTAATCAATGTTGAATTGAATGGAAGTACCACTAAACAAAATGACATTTTACTTGTAGATTACTTCCTGTTTCCTCAAGAAGCACAAAATCATCACAGTACTTCGTAGTTTTGCTGTGTTCCAGCATAAATTGATAGTTCTGTTCTTTTACAAAGTTATATATATATATATATATATATATATAAAACTCTTACAAAGTTATATTAATGAAATATAAAACAGCAGTAAATATTAATGAGCTAGTACTTGATACATGTGAAGCTCAATATTATTTTGTTTGCTTGTTTGATGAAAGGAATACAATGATCCTTACGTGAGCAAGTTAATGGTCACCAAGGTCCCTTCCATTTCTTAATCACAGATACTTAAATCTATGATGAAGGCTTGACCTTCTATATAAGTCCTTTCTTGATTTCTCACATAATTAGTATTCTCTTCTTTTCTGAAAGTAAATATCTTCATTTTTTTCCCCTTCCTTGGGAGGACAACTATTGAAAGTTCAAGAGTTTAGACTACTTATATAATTGATATAACGAAATCCTAATGCAGAAATACCCCACAGCAATAACCGTGAGGAACATAACTTTAGTTTATATTATTAATGCAGGAGATCTTAACCTGGGAACATACATACTTATATGTGTATATATAACATATATATATATTAAAAACTATTTGTAATACTAGGTATTTTATTTTAGGAATTAATACAATTGTAAGAAAGGGTATAGATGCTTCCTCAGACTCACATACACACACATACACAAACATACATGATTGAGAACCCCTGTCTTAAAGAATCATCCAGAGACTCAGAAATTCACTGACATATCCAGTCAAATGACTCATTTGTGAAAAACACAGATATTCTTAATTTCAAAATTGACACTTTATATTGTTAAGAGTTCAAATGTTGGAGTTTGTTCTTCTGCCTCCAACAGAGATGGAAGATCTCTCTTATCTCCTTCTGGGGAGCCCAGCACCAACTTGCCGCGGAGAGAGGGCTTCTGGCGTAGCTCCACTGAAATCCCAAAAGTGTTCTCTGCAGCAGAGTCGTTTCTCTCGAGTCTAGCGCGATCAGCCAGCCAAGAGGAAAAATGTATTCTGGAATGGCTGTCTCGCCTTATCTCTGAACCTTCTGAGAGAATGGGATTATGGGTTTTCTCCCATAGTGCTCTCTGGCCCAAAGAGCTTTAAGGTGTGGACTTTGAGTAAAGGTGGGAACACAAGCCTTGTCTTGATTAGTTCTACTTAGTACCTTGTTTCAGGTTCTGGCCAAAACAACTTCTTGTAAGATTAGATCAACTCTAATTACTTAGCAGTTAGTAAGGATTCCAACATCTCCCCCTTTCTTTTGTTTTAAAACATAGGGGGTTTCTGAGGGGGTACACATAAATCCATCAATATGGGCCAGAACTTTGTAACAGATATACATGGTATACATAAATCCATCAATATGGGAGGCATTATACATAATTTACATGAGCACATAGCAATATAACACAGGCTAGTAGTAATGTAACAAATAACAAGAATCAATCTGAAAATTTACACATGTCCATAAGTCCTAGAAACAGTCCAATAGGATTCCACTGTCCATTAGTTCATGTGCCAGGAATCTAATAATTCTTATGAGCACAATCAGCAACAGAACCACCCGATATTTCTTGGGTCTTCTCCTTTGTTTCAAGGGTCTGCTCCATCTTTCTGCGATGGACAAGGCGAATGCGGCTCGTAGGCACCCATCTGATTCCTTCTCCACCTGTAGAGATGCAAGCAAATCCTCTCCCCCAAGCAGTTAGTCTATCTGGTCCCTTCCATTCACCACTTTCTGGGTCTCTCCACATCACCTGGCGATTATCTAAAGATAGTGGAGCTGCTCGCACTGGACACTGCTCTTCTGGTGGGTTATAAAACCTGTCTGCTGGAGCCAGTGCATCTTTATCAAAGATTAAAAAATTAATGGTATAGAGAACTAAATTTAGAAGCTCTCTAGGGTTACCCGTGGCTCCTCCTTTCTTTTGTTTTTGGAGGAGTGTCTTAATGTCTCTGTTTCTTCTTTCTACTATTGCTTGACCTTGAGGATTGAAGGGTATGCCAGTAGTGTGTAGAATCTTATACTGTGCACAAAAGTGTTCAAAATGTTTGGAGGTATATGCCGGTCCATTATCTGTTTTTATTTCTTGTGGCACACCCATAATTGCGAATGCTTGAATGAGGAATTCAGTGACCACTCGGGCTGTCTCTTTTGCTGCTGGTATGGCAAAAGTGAATCCTGAAAAGGTGTCTACCACAACGTGGATAAAAGACAGACGACCAAAAGATTTATAATGAGTCACATCCATTTGCCAGATTTCATTGGGTCTCAAACCACGAGGGTTCTTCCCTGGAGGCAGTGTAGGAGCGTGGAAGGGAAGGCAAGCTGTACAGCTTTTCACTATGCTCCTAGCTTCTTCTTTTGTAATCCCAAACTGTAAACGCAAAGCTCGAGCAGCCTGATGGTATTTAGAATGGGATTCCTGGGCCTCCTGAAATAAAGGCGTACTGGCCAACATAGTTAAAAGGCTATCTGCCTTTGAATTTCCATCAAAAATAGGACCTGGAAGTCCACTATGTGAATGGACATGCAGGATATAAATCTTTCCTGGATGCTTTCTCACTTGCTCTTGAAGTTCCTTAAAGAGCTGATATATATTAGAAGCTGCAAATTTTATTTGGGCTGTGGCAATTCTTTGTACCACACCTACTGAATAGGCTGAATCAGATATTATATTTATGTCGCCTGGGTAATAAGTGAGAGCTAGCATGATCGCATATAATTCGTTCTGCTGAGTGGACTGAAAAGGAGTTCTGACTACTCTTTTTACAGTTAGATCATGAGAGTATACAGCACAAATATTTTGTTTGGCTGCGTCTGTAAAAATGGTTGGTCCTTCAAGAGGAACCTTAGAAACCTTCTCCTCAAAAATCCATTGCCAATTATGCAGTAGTCTGGTTATCTTTAATGGAGATCCATGTGCAAAATTTGGAGCCATGGCCAATAAAATCTGCCACTCTGGGATGGTTTCACAGCATACATTAATTTGTGCATTTGTATAGAAGGTATATATCTTGTCAGGTCTTGTCCCAGATAATTGTACTGCTCGCTTAATGGCCTTTAATAGAATTCTAGCCACAAGCACTGGGTAAGGCGTAAGGCTTTGTTCTGGTTGTGCTGGGAGGTTCACCCACTCTATCACACTGTCTCCTTGATGAAGGACTGCTGTGGGTGCTTCTTTTGTAGCAAAAACTGATATTTCCAAGGGTTTTTGAGTTACTCTCTCAACTACATTGGATAAAGCCAGTTCAACTTCTCTCAAGGTCTCTTGAGCTTCTTTTGTAAGCCGGCGTGGTGAATTTAAAGCAGTGTCTCCCCTTAAAATGTCATATAGGGGTTGCAATTGATTGGTAGTTAAACCTAATACTGGACGCATCCATTGGATATCTCCTATTAATTTTTGGAAATCATTTAAGGTGTTCAACCTCTCTGTTCTTAAAGACAGTTTTTGTAGTGTAAGTGCCTTAGGATATATTTCATATCCTAAATATTGAAAAGGAGCATGCTTTTGAATTTTTTCTGTAGCGATATGAAGTTTGTAGTATCTTAGTGTTTCTATGGTTTTTTGTAGACATGCTTCTAGAATTTGTTCCTCAGGTGCACAACCCAATATATCATCCATATAATGTAATAGCATAACTTTTGGAAATGCTTTTCTTATTGGAGCAAGAGCAGCAGCAACATACATTTGACACATAGTGGGGCTGTTCTTCATACCCTGTGGCAAAACCGTCCATTCATATCTTTTATAAGGCTCAGCTAAATTGACACTGGGCACCGAAAAGGCAAATCTCTTCATATCCTCCTTATCCAGAGGAATGGAATAGAAACAATCCTTGATGTCTATAACCCAAAGAGGCCATTCTCTAGGAAGCTGAGTAGGAGATGGAAGTCCAGGCTGAAGAGTTCCCATAGTTTCCATCTGTTCGTTCACTTTTCTTAAATCAGTGAGCATCCTCCATTTTCCTGATTTCTTTTTTACAACGAACACTGGTGAATTCCAAGGACTTAGAGAAGGTTGTAAATGCCCTTGTTCAAGCTGCTCCTGTAGTATATCTAATAAGGCCTGAATTTTATCGCTACTTAAGGGCCACTGTTCTATCCACACTGGTGTATCAGTTTTCCATTGGATAGGAATAGGTGAAAGTGTTGGCAGGCCTTCAACAGCAGCCCTGCTTAAAAAACCGAAGTACTCATTTTTAACCCCAATTGTTGTAAAACGTCTCTTCCCCACAGATTGATGGGGATTTTTTCAACTATAAAAGGAGTAAAAACTCCTGTTTTGCCTTCAAAAGTCCATCTCATAGGGGCAGCACTAACTTCAGCTGCTATTGATCCTCCTACTCCAGACATATAGGTATCTGCTTTAATCTTTGGCCAGTGACTGGGCCAACTGGCACCTCTAATAACTGTACGATCCGCACCTGTGTCTACCAATCCTTCCAATGGTAGGCCATTTATATAGATTGTGAGCATAGGTCGGTCAGCCGTTACTGCTGCTGTCCAGTATATTTCTGATTTTTGTGGTCTGGAGTCAGAACCTGGGTGACTATCACGAGGCTGCTTATTAGGATTCTGTATGAGTAACCCTGATGCTACTACGTCTCCTGGGTGATAAGTCACACATTGACTACCTGTATTAGTGACTGGGATATTATCTACACATTCCCCAGTTTCCCACATCAGTGTGTGGATGGACACTGTTTTGTACATACAAGAAGGTGAAATGGTCAAGCCTACTGTGCCTGGAGGTAAGGGATCCATAGGCTGGAGAGGAACAGATTTCACCTCTCCAGGGGGTATCTCAGTTGTCCCAGCTGCATACAGCTCTATTCTCCCCAATTGTAATTCCCTTCTGCCATCAGGTTGCTTCCTGGCTGGTTGACTGTGTAATCCCCTTCTCCCATCATATGGCTTTCTGGTTGATTGGTCATGTCTGGGTACTGGACTTCTAGGCACTCTCTGGGTGCACCATTGGCTGCCATCATGCCCCAAGTGTTTTTTGCCTTGGGCCCTGGGGCTGGGCCCCTCATCCCGTTTCCCTGAATCTGTCTGCATTCTGAGGCCCAATGGAAGCCTCTGTTGCATTTTGGACATGGGGTTTGGGGTCTTGTTCTCCCACCTTGTCTTCCCATTCTATCTCTATACCAACATTGAGCTTTCAGATGTCCTACTTTTCCACACTGAAAGCATCTACGAGTCTCTCTGGAAGTCCCTTGCCAAGAGGGATTCTGTCTTCTCATGTTTGGATTTTGGGAAGTCTGCATCATAGCCTGGCTATAAAAGGCACCTGTGCCCACTGTGGCACAGCGTCTTATGAGTTCCTCTAAAGGAGCATCCTTGCGCAGTCCTAGTATAATTCTTCTGCAAACCTCATTAGCATTTTCCTTAGCAAGTTGCCTTATCAAGATGTCTGTTATTGCATTTTCTCCATTTGTTCTTATGATAGCTGTCTGCAAGCGTCCCACAAAGTCAGCGAAGGGTTCATTTGGCCCTTGTGTTATTTTTGTGAAGGCCCCCCCTTTGTCATCTTTATTGTGAAGAGAAGCCCACGCTTTGATAGCATTATCAGCAATTTGCTGATATGCTGCTACAGAATAACCAATTTGTGCTGCGACATCTGCATAAGGACCTGTACCTGTTAGTAGGTCACAGGTGATTGCAGTATGAACTCCACTTTGAATATTTTGTTGGGCTTGTATCCTACAGAGCTCACTATATTCAGAAAGCCACAAGTAGTTCTGTCCAGGTTCTAGGCATATTTTTGCTATCGATTTCCAGTCATTAGGGGTCAAGATTTCAAAAGACAAATTTTGCAATAGCATCTTAACATAAGCTGATGTAGCCCCATAAAGAGTGCAAGCTTTTTTCAGGTCTTTGAGGATTTCTATATCAAAAGGTGAGTATCTTCTACTTTCTTGACCTGAAGAATTAAACTGTTGAATTACAGGAAAAATGTGGTGTTGAAATTCTAATACATTTTTCCCTTCTTCTCTGGCCTTAATTAGTCCCTTTTGCAATCTACTCAAAGGAGCAGCTGGATGCTGGGGGGGAGGTGCTGGATGCCGGGGGGGAGGTGCTGGATGCTGGGGAGGAGGTGCTGGATGCTGGGGGGAAGGTGCTAGATGTTGGGGGGGAGGTGCTGATGCTGTCACTGCCCCCCCCACTACCCCTCCTCCCTCCATCCCGGAGGGTGGAGTTGATGAAGGAGAGTCAATTACCTGCTCCTCAGGTGGGGCTGAGGCTGCCTCAGATTCACCCCACCCTTGAGCCTCACTTAAGTCTCCCTGCCCTGTGGGGATATGGCCATTAATCTGTTCTTTGTCTTCCTCCTTTATCTCAGGCTTCCCCCTTTGGATATCCTGGTATTTTAAGGCCATCTGTATTGTATTGTATAAATAGAACACTGCAATGGAAACTGAACGAGGACCGTTTTCATTGTTATATGCAGACATCTGTTGACCAACCAATGCCCAGTTTTTTAGAGAGATTTGCTTTTCCTCTAAGAACCAAGGGGAGGTGCGTTTTAATGTAGCCAGAAGTCTAGCTGTCTGTCCCCAAGTTACAAGTAGCCCTTGATCTTCTATCAGCTTAAGCAGGCTTTCTATAGCACCACTCTTGGGTGGGTCTGGGTTGGGGTGGGGGATGGAGAATCTTTACCTAGGATCTGTCCCATTTCAGCCAAAAAAGGTTGTACTCACTCAGTTCCTGGTCACTGGAGACTTCTTCAGTGAAAGTAGGGTCCTTGGTTCCCACGCTTGGGCGCCAAATGTTAGAGTTCAAATGTTGGAGTTTGTTCTCAGAGGACAGCCGGTTTAGAGGCTTAGAGCCCTTCGGATGTCTCCAAATCCAAAGGTTCTGCCTTCAGCCTCTGCCTCTGCCTCTGCCTTCTTCTGCCTCCAACAGAGATGGAAGATCTCTCTTATCTCCTTCTGGGGAGCCCAGCCACACTTTTGCCGCGGAGAGAGGGCTTCTGGCGTAGCTCCACTGAAATCCCAAAAGTGTTCTCTGCAGCAGAGTCGTTTCTCTCGAGTCTAGCGCGATCAGCCAGCCAAGAGGAAAAATGTATTCTGGAATGGCTGTCTCGCTTTATCTCTGAACCTTCTGAGAGAATGGGATTATGGGTTTTCTCCCATAGTGCTCTCTGGCCCAAAGAGCTTTAAGGTGTGGACTTTGAGTAAAGGTGGGAACACAAGCCTTGTCTTGATTAGTTCTACTTAGTACCTTGTTTCAGGTTCTGGCCAAAACAACTTCTTGTAAGATTAGATCAACTCTAATTACTTAGCAGTTAGTAAGGATTCCAACATTATATTATTCAAGTAACCTCCCTGTTATGTTTACATTGATAGAATTTTTTGAATTCAACATGTCAGTTGTATGTATGTTGTATTTACTTATCTGAGTGCAATTCTTTGCCCTTCCTATAGAACACAAATCATGTTAGTGGGCTTTCATTTTGTCTTTATCCTCAGCACACAAACACCACACCATTGATAGTATAGGCACTTAATAAACATTAGCTGAACCAAATTAAACTGAAATGAGTTTGTGAACTGCTATAGAGCATAGACTAGAGTTGGGTGGAATTTCCAATTTCTGTTGTAGGGAGGAAAAATAGACTTCATTAACAACTGTACTTACTGAGAATTTCTTATATTCTTAGAAAGAAACAATTCAATTGGATGGAATTATTTTCAGATGACAAAAATGATGTGGGGATATCTATTTCCCCCCAGATCTCAGAATAGTAGGTGGTATAGACTATTAATTTTTGGCATATGTGGGAGAGACCCTTAAATTTAAGTGTGTCTATTGTGCCATTCACATCTATTGGTATTCTAAACCTAAAGTCCCATTAGTATGTCAAAGACTAGGTAGACTTCTGATGAATGTTTATTTGGCACACTGTTCAGCCTGTTATGCACAAGTGCATAGAATTAAAATAATAATTTCTAGTTGATTTCATGCTTCTGTAGCTTAATGGTCTCTGATGCTTATAGTAGATCCATTATACATACACTTATACAGAAAAGATGCACTGAAAGAAAATGTCAGCTTTTGAATAAACCACTGTCCAAATTTACTCCCAAATGAAATTGAAAAGAAAATTGGAAATATGACTTTTAGAAGGATTTACTACTATTTTTTTTCTGGGTAATTTGATACAGTGGTATTCATAATGATCAGTGACGTTCTTAGAGTAATTTTCCTGCTCATATCTATGTACTGACCTGACATATCCTGTTTTTCCTTTAAATGCAGTTTAATGTAATTAACCAATAGCTTGGGATTTGATTAAAATGTGACATTTTATAGACTAATGGTGATTTTCCATCCCTGTCCCAATCTGGGAGGTGAAGAGCTTACTTTGATCTATATTTTGAGCAAATGTTTACATTTTTTGTAGAGGTTGGAAACTGATATGTTGGGTTCAAAATTTTCTATCTATGTAAATATATTGAATAAACTCTAGATAGACCATTTTACTAAATTAGGTCTTTCTAAAAGAAATGATAGTTATAACAATGAATAGCACCAAAGTCATTTGAATTTGTAGACAACATATATTTAAGATTTATATATTTATCTTTCTAATGTTGTTTTACATTGATATTCAGAAAATTAGATGTAATTCCAGACTGAACAACAAACAATTAATTTGGATAAAGATTGAAATTGAACAAAGTGTTAATGACAGGTCATTTCATGATGAGAAACTTACTGTTCATAATGCATAAATAGGGTAAATTCAAACTATTATCAAAATTATTACTGCCAACCATATGGAGGCATTTGCCTTTAAGGGGATATTTTAACTTGTAGAACAACCATACCCAAAGACTTCTGATTAATGCATCAGTGTTGATGTAGAAAAGAGACTTTAGTAGGTTGAATAATTCTTATTCTTATTTGGACTTTTCTTGTTCAAGATATTTTATCATGATTTTTTCAATGATTACATGGAAGAAGAGAAGGAAAATTTTGAAAAAATATTCTTAGTTGTTGACTCATGATAGATAACAGAATATAATTCAAAATATTTCAACTGGTTGGGAAAAAAAATCTTAAACTCCAAATATTCATTTTCAAAAGGACTGTCTTCAGACATAATGGGAAGTTTTTCAAGTATGTTAAAAAAAATCTCTTGTAGTGATACCAGCATTGGAAGTATCTAGGTTGAAAAGAGTGTATGTATCAGATAAAGTGTCCTCCATGCACTTCACATTACTTCCAATATCAAGGTAACAGATAATGAAGGTCTGAACTAAGGTGATGGCTTTGCAAATGGAGAGAAGAAGATGAATTTGAGGGATGTTTCAGTTAAAATTAATAACATCTGGCAACTCATTTGGAAAAGGAAAGGGAATTGAATCAAGGTTGTTCCAAAGTTGTAATCCTAGGTGACCAAAAGGTCAGGAGTGCTATTCAAAGAAACAGAAAAGCTTGGAGGAGATAGTTTTTTTTTTTTTTTTTTTTTTGGGGGGGGCAGGAGAATATCATGACATTATAGTAAATAACTTAAGATTTTGTTGGTTTTAAATTTATATTATTATACTACATAGTAATGAGTATCTCATTATAATTTGGAAACTAAAGATCAAAGTATGAAAGACAAAAGTTCTAGGTAGCCTCTACCTGCTGGCACAGATATCTCTTTCTGATCTTTTTAGTTGCCTTGTGTTAGAAGAATGTCTCATTGCATCCCTTTGTTGACTCTTTCTCCAAAATTCAAAGTACAGCATTATTTTAAATTTTTTTTGTAGGAAAACATTGGAGGTTAACTGTATGCTTTCTCTCTTCCATCTTTGTTCTGCCCCCAAAAATCCATCACTGAATTTTGAAATAAATTTAAAACACTCATTTTACACATAAATAATCTGAAGAATAAAGGTGTTGAATGACTTTCTTAAAGTCACATATGTTATACAAAGCATGTCTAGGAATTTTGGAAATAGAGCCATGTGAACAAGACACATTTTGAATAAGTCTGAGACAGAAGCAACAGAAGAATAATGAGAACTTTTCAAGAGCAATGAGAGCTTTTGGTCAAGAGGGAGCAGGGTTCTTGAGGAGTAGTATTACTTTTGCTCACAAGGGATCAGGGACCCTGAAGAGAAGTATAACTTCCAGTCCCAAACAGATGTCCCAGGGAGCATTATCACATTAAAGACCCTTTTGGGAAAAGTAAATCAGGAAAACAATGGCCACACGTCTTCTTAGATCATGTCACCTTGGAAGAACTGAAAATTCCTGAACACTAAAAACTAACTCTTAAAACAAGCAGTATGGAAAAAATAATAGAATAAGTATATAATACATAGTGTAAAAGACCATAGTAATCTAATAATCTGTAAATCAATAATATAAGCTTTTAGGAAAAAGAATTCACTGACAAAAACTGTTAGAAAAATTGTAAAAAGAATTTGGCAGACAGTATGCATAGTCCAACATTTCTCATTGCATACCAAGATGAATGAAAATGAATATATGATTAAATAGAAACATTGATACCATGGGCAATTTGGTGTGATTTACATATAAGATCTATGGATAAAAGAAGAAGAATGGATAACAGAAGATGAAGAACACCATTAGATATAAACTGGTAATTTTGCTTATATTAAATTAAAAGTTTTTTGCAAAAACAAAAATCAATGAAGACAACATTGGAAGGAAAACAGAAAGCTGCGGAAAAATTCAAAACAAGTATCTCTGATAAAGGTCTTATTTCTTGAATATCTAGAGAATTATATATCAAAAATACAAGTCATTCTTTAGTTTACAAATGGTCAATGATATGAGTAGGTAGTTTTCAGATGAAGAAATCAAAGCTGTCTGTAGTCATATAAAAAAATTCCCTAGATCACCTATGATTAGGGAAATACAAATTACTAACTGTAATCCACTTTCTACCATTTAGAACAACCCCCACACATTGGTGGAAGTTTTAGCTAAATCTTGAACTACTCTGATGATTAAATGCTTAAATAAATGAGCAAGAATCAGAGACTTTGCTTCCATAAAGGGCCATTGTCACATCATTCCCCTCAAGCAGCCCAGACTCACTTGGAACAAAGGGAAGAAGTTCTCATCTTCTGGAGCTGCTTCAGGCTGACAAGGGCTGTGTAGCTGGCCCTACCCAACAGGGCCAGATTGAAGAGGGGAGACAAGTGAGGGATAGGCTGTGGCAGCAGCATCCAGTGCTGAATGTCAGAATCAGTGGTTCTCAAACTTTTGTTCTCAGTATCTTCATGTTGTTAAAAAAAAACTATCGAGGATCTGTTTAAAGAGTTTTTGTTCACATGGGTTATATTTATAGCCCATTTATATCTATATACTATATTAGAAATAAAAATAATTTTGAATTTGTAGACTCTCTGAAAGGGTTTCAGAGATCCCAACAATTGTTTGGACTACATTTTGAGGACCACTGACCAAGTGATTGGAATTTCATGACTCAGAGGCTGGAAGAAGCAACTCTCGCAAGTAAGTTAAAAACACAAGGACTAAATATGAGCAAAAGAGAAAGATAAACAAAAGTGGAATTAATATGGAGGTTACTAGGGACAGTGACCAGGAACCAGAAACTCACCCAGAGGAAGGTTGGGGGGGAGATGAGGCTATCATAAATGCCTCTTGTTCAAACAGCTTTTCCTAGGATATCAAAAAATGTTTTCCCAAAATTCTTGCTTTTGTTTCAACACTCAAAAGAGTAGATGCAATGGGTAGAACATTGTGCCCTTCAGTGAGTATTATCTCTCCCAGCAAAAACCCTAGAGTCTTACAAGAAAAGGCTTTTACCCAATTAGTCCAGGTATTAACAAAACTAAAAGCAGTTTAAAGCCCTTGCATGGGGCATATGTACCATCTTTTCAGAATTTGCTTGCCTGGGAGCTATATGAGGGAATGCAGGAGTCAGGAGTAGGGGGATTAAAGGTTCCATGGTCAGGAACAAACATGGGCAGCTGAATCTATAGGCCCGCTTCCCTTCACCTGAAGTAAATTCCCCTTCATTTAAGAAACAACAGAAACCTCTCTAGGTCCATGGACAGCTAGCAGTAATTGTTTTCCCTGCATACTTAATGGGAAATTGTTTGGCTGTCAAAAATCCCCTTTCTTTCCATATAGCTCCCATGATCATGCAAATATGAAAAAAACTCATTTGAAGTCAGTATAGATCTTTTATAAGTAAGAAAGGGGTCTAGGATAGGTTTCCAGAGATCCCTAGGACCTAGTCCCAACTTCCATCAATATAAGTATAAAAGGCTCTAGACAGATTAGTTTAGCTTTCAGAGTCCTTAAAAAAAACAACAACAACAACAACAACAACAACAAAAAAAAAAAACCTAATCAGGGTATGATAAGTTTGGTTGCTTCCTCTTCCAATGAACAAAAGGGAAAGTGGGAGTGGTCCCAAATATTTAGGCAAAGTAGGCCTTTAAATAAAGAAACTCTAGTCCCAGGAAACAAAGGAGTTAAAGATTTTATAGCAGCAACCACAGAATCCTCCAGGGCTGGGCTGCAAATCAAAATACCTAATACTTGTATTGTGTTTTATATCTTCCACTGACCACTTGCTCTGATTGAAATTTGCTATAAGATGAAAAATTAGGAACATAATTTAAATAGTATCAAAACTGGTCCTTCAGATCTTGACTTGAGAGCACATCCAGGATAAAGCATCCTTAAAGCAGTTTTACTTCCAAGTAATTTTCCCAATTTTAACAATTTTACCTTAAGCCAGACTCAAGAATAATCAAGTGAGTTCTCATTCAAAGAACATGACTGGGAAATTGAGTCAGAAGGATCCTACCTTTAGCAGAGGCCAAAATAGTTCTCCTAATTCATTCCCAGATACTAACTTCCACCTGTAACAACTTCTTCTGAGTAGCTTGTGGCAAATTCCTTTCAGATGGTGGATCACTGGCTGAATGATCTATCAGGCAGTCATTCCAGTATTTAAAACTCCAAATAAAAATCAGCTGCAGTCCCAAGAGATTTTTATCTCCTATAGCAATTCTCATCAATCAAAGCTTCAGATGAATCTAGCTCAAGCATCATAGTAAGAGAAATATCCTAAACAGTTCACATTTTATCCCTCATATCTAAGTAAATGGTTTTAAATTCAACATTACACAGATCATTTTGCTTTTAAAATACCCAATACTTAGAAAAATTCTAAATTGTATATTGTCCATAACAGAAATATGTTCAAAGTGACAAAGGCAAAAACTATTACTCCCAGAGTTCCTTTAAATAATGGGTACAACTTTAACATAACTCAATACAATCAATTAAAACTCATACAGAATATAGAATATCTTAATTTCACATAAAAGAATCTTATCAGAATTAACAATTTCTTCATTCTTTAAAAAAATGTTGTTAACTTCCTCCAATTCAGGAGTGCCTATAAACTTTTTGGAAATAGCCTTATCAACTTATCAGATCAGGTTAAAATTCTGCTCTAGGGTTTTTTGTTTTTCTGTTATCATATTCCTTAAACAAGGAGACTATTATGGACTTTGATAAACATTAAATCATTTGCTGAAGACAGATGAGACACCTTGGTAGAAATAAATCACTTTCAGAACTCTTATGGCTCTAACAAATTTCTTAGAGCAGCCATAGACTTGAAAAATAAAAATAAAATATTCAGTTATTAACATCATGTAAATATAGGCTATTCCTTTAAACAATATAAGCAATTATTGTTTCAATCAGCAAAGAGCTGCAGTTTGCTAAAAAGTGACTGCACCACACCTAGTGATGAGGAGGGGGAAATTAGATTGTTGTCTAACAATCTAACCTGACAAGCTCCTCTTACCCCTTCCTTTACTCCACTTGGCAGCCATTCCCCCAACTTCACTTGGCAGCCTTTTTGACTGCACCATGCTTCCAGATCCCCACTTCTCAAATATTTTTAGGGTTCCAAGTCTCCCAGGATACAGTCTGCTAGCCAAA
>NC_067398.1:36614006-36624006 GCF_016432865.1 Antechinus flavipes
CTTTGGAAGTTCCCACCACATCATTCATACTAATCTGATTAGATCTCCCAATCTAATTTCCACCGAGTTCAGGGATCAGGAATTTTGGCAGCCATCTGGGTAACAAAAATACCTCCCAAAGGATCTCATAAATGTCTCCCCATATGTTCCTTGTATGATTGTATTGCCTAAGGCCTTTTTTTCCACAACTGCCATCTGTAAAAGTGACCAACCAACCAGATCTTGTGACAAGACGTTCCTCTCATTCTTCCAGGGTAATGCTAATTGTTTTCTACTTGCTGAAGCTAACCCAATCATATACATACCTTTCCTTATTAATTTTTGAACTGATAATAATAATCGACAAGCAAGATGTCAGCATTATGTGTATCCATACAGACCACACAGACATATGTATGTATAGTCACGTCTATATATGTATATGTGTATAATATATACACATACATGCTCTTAGATAGATAGACAGATAGAGATGGATGGATGGATGGATGGATAGACAGACAAATAAAGAGACAGATAGATAGATAGGTAGATAGATAGATAGATAGATTTAAACAAATGGACTGGACCTGTGATTTTCATGGTAAATGGAGTTCTTAGTAGAAGAAATTCCTTCTTCTGCTATAGATCATTACCTGTTCTGTAACTTCTCATCTTAAAGACCTCTCAGGACATTAAGAATATAAGCTTCTTCCATGAGTTCAAAAAGCTGACAGGTTTCTGATGCAGGATTTAAACCAAGGTTTTCTTGATACTAAGATCAGCTTCTCTTGGTTTATCATGCCATGCAAAGTAAGTGTAGGTCTATGACATGTGTTTAGATATGTATATGTTTGCAATTATAAATAGATAGATAGACAGACATAGATAGGTAGATAGAGGCACGTATATGAAAAACATGATTAATGTAGGAGATTCAGGTGATTTATCTCTCTACCAGTGCAGATGGAAATCCAGGTATAACTCAGTAGAAAACGTCCAGGCAATTGCCTAAGGCACAGAGATTTACTTAGAATATCATATATAATAGCTATCTGAGGCTGATTTTCATTCTACTCTAGCTGATTTTAAACCATTTCATTTAATCTATTTTCTGAACCTCTCTCTGTCTTACTATCTGTCTGTCTGTCTCTGTTTCTGTCACTCTCTCTGTTTTTGTCTCTCTGTCTTTATCTCTATCTTCCTGTCTTTCTGTCTCTCTGTCTTTTTGTCTCTATCCCACTGTCTTTGACTCTATTTCTCTGTGTCTCCTTTGTGTCTCTATTTCTGTCTCTCTTCTTTATTTATCTTGTCTCTCTATCTCTATCTTTCTGTCTTTGTCTCTCTCTGTTTCTCTCTGTCTCTCTCTGTCTCGGTTTTTCTCTTTCTCTTTTTCTTATCTCTCTCTGTATTTCTGTGTGTGTCTCTTTGCCTCTGTCTGTCTTTCTGTTTTTCTGTGTCTGTCTCTCTCTATCTGTTTCTCTCTGTCTCTGTCTCTGTCTTGTTCTGACTCTCTCAGCACTCTCCCTTTACTTCCCCTTCTCTTTCTTTGCTCCCCTTTTCTTCTCATTCTCCCATGACCATGAACACAGAATATCAAAACTGAAAGGCCAATTGTCATTTTCTTTTTCACAACAGAGCACAATGGAATTACTTTTCCTTATATAGTTCAAGATAATACCAAGAATGAAGTCTGGCACAAGAGAACACTGAGGGAGAAAGAGAAGAAAATAAAAGCATTTACCTTACCCTGCAATTGACATTTTCACCAACTACAAACCTAGCCTTGTTTTACAGTAATATGATGTATTAAAATTATAGTAATCCCTGACAGGGCTTTACCTTATCTGATTTCCCTGTGTCCCAATTCAATCTCTGCCAGAGAAGTCATGTGTTTGTCAGCAACTTCTCTGGTTGAATTGCAAATGAAAGTTTTCCATTTTGAGATGGTGAAGTATGTGGATGCAGAGATATAAGATGATACTGATTTTGCTTGATTTTCATTTCAGGAGAGTAAATAAATCTTCTCATCAAGGCAGCACTGCTGTACAATATTTTGTTGGGAAAAGGCATCCAAAATATCCCTCAAGGGTCTAACACACTCTCCTTGCCTCTCTTCCACCTTCCATCTCTCATTCTCCCATTCTACTTTATCATCCTCTCTTGTGCCCTTCACTGCTTTTCCCTCCCCTTTCCTCCCCTTTCATTTCCTTTCTTCTCCTTGCCTCTCCCATCTTCTTCACTCTTCTCTCTCTCTTTGTCTCCATTTCTCTCTGTGTCTGTGGTTTTCTTTTTCTCTGTCTCTCTCTCTTTGTGTCTTTGTCTTGTTTTTCTCTGTCCCTCTTTGTCTGCTTCTATCTCTCTTTGTATCTGTCTGTCTTTCTCAATATCTGTCTCTTTTCACACGCACACACACACACACACACACACACACACACACACAATGTGCATGCACACACAGACATTGGCAATGAGGAAAAAATGGAAAAGAGAAAAAAAAAAGCATTCTTGTAACTTCATTTCCTGATGTTTCCTGAGGGAGTCTTTGCTTCTAAATGAACTATCCACTATTTAGATAATGAGTTGGAGAATCATTGGCCAAAAGGGCCTCTTTGATTTTTCTCTTTGTGGCCAAATGACCATGGTACTGTGAAAATCCATTATGAGCAATGAAGAATTCAGTATTCTCTTTTCTTAGGATTAAAGTATTTGGTACTCTTATCAGAGGAGTTTCTTTAATCCAAAGAAAACCTAGGGCTGTATGACTGACATAAATTGATCAATAGTTAAAGAAAATCAAGCAATTTAGCAAATCTTTGGAATATATATACATATATATATGTCAATGTTTCTATCTATCTGTCTATCTGTCTATCGATTTATCTTGTTGGAAAAGTACAACCAAAGCTCATGAAGAAAGTAATTGAAAGGATTTATGGGACCTGAGTTTTAATACCATTTCTTCTATTTATTAAGTCTAGGGCCTTTGTATAAACTCTTTTGACATCAGTTTCTTCATCAGTTCTATTTTCCATCAGCAGCTCTGTCTAACTTTGATTGTTAGAAACAAAATCCCTCCATTTCTCTGTTGTCCACAAACAAACTTTTTAGCTTCCTTTGGATATTGATTTCCTTCATCATACTGTAAGCTCCTTGAAGACAGATTCACTTTTTTTTAATTTGTATTGTCTGTGCTTAGCATAGTGTCTATCACAGAATAGGTGCTTAATAAATTGAACTGAAAATCTTCAAAATGACCTTTTTGTACTAGAGTCTTCTAAGATCTCATTCAATTCTCCATGTATGATCTTATAAAACACTAAAAGCAGTTCAATCACATCTGCTATCAAAAAAAGAAAAAGAAGTATAAGAAGAAAATGTATAAAGTATTACCTTATACAAGAAGACAAAGAACAAGAACAAAAAGAACAAGAAGAAGAAAAAAGAAGGAAGAAGAAGAAAGAAGAAAAAGAAAGAAGGAAGAAGAAGAAGAAGAAGAAGAAGAAGAAGAAGAAGAAGAAGAAGAAGAAGAAGAAGAAGAAGAAGAAGAAGAAGAAGAAGAGATATATAACATTTATGGGTTTCTTTTTGCAATAAATACCAGAATTTTCCCAGAGTTAACAGTCTTCTGATATTTTCCTAGTAAAGCTTAGCTTTTCATTCTCTTTATAGACTATATCTTCTCTCATTTCAGCATAGCCGTGTAGGGCTTAAGTCACTTGATTTGAAATATCCTTTCTTTCATGAGCAATATGCTTTTAGCCACTTCATTAATTTTGATTTTATGGTCAATAAAGTTTCTGTTATTTCTGCAAATTTCATGTCTGGTTACTCTTTAGAAGTTCTCTTTTTGTCATTTTTGCATAGTTATTATCCTTTTCTATTCTATCTATATTTAAAATGTTGCCCTCTTCCTCATTTTTACCTTTACCTCCCTTTTGAGATTTCACTAACCACTGAAGCGCATAATGATTTTTTTCCTTCCACTGGACACTTCCTGTATCTATCCTAAGGACCACTCATCTATTATTCATCAAACATCAACTCGTGCAATTTGCCATAAATTTTTTTGATTTTGGATTGAGTCTCCCAACAGGATCATGTTCTTAATGGGGACATTTGCTCTTTCTATTGTTTTATATTCTTCATCATGCCACCAGATCCTGTCTGGTACAAGATCTTTTATAAGAAGGTATTAAATAGAGAAGCAAATACAGGAAAAAATACAATTGTGGAGGCAAAAAAATTGTGTTCTACTGGGAAATTTATGACTTGGTCTCTGTGTGACTTTGAAAAATATTATTCAGACTCTTTATTCCTCTTTATCAGAAGATGGCTGTTAAACTCCAATGTCCCTTCTGGCTCCAAATATATAATTCTATATTTGACTCCAGGTTGTGGATACCATATCAAGAAAATGGATTCAAATTCTACAATCAATTTTGACAAGTAGACTGATCATAGCAAATCATTTAGCCTCTCTGAGTCCCATTTTTCTTATATATAAAATTACAATGGTAATACCTGTAAAATTTCTTTTCAGTGATATCCCCCATGCTTAGAATTGATACCATTGTTCCCATTTGCTTGTAAAATTATTGATTTTCTTAACAACAAAGCTCGAGCATTATATTCTACATGATTTCATAGCACACTGCTACTGAGGCAGAGTATAAAGATTTTCCTTGGTAGAATGGGTAGATGAGAACAATTTATTCTAGTGACTATAAACATGGTTGATATTGTAGAGAAATCAGAGCTTGGTCAGACATAGACAATGCCGAGGTCATCCACTATATCCTGAGCTATCTCCAGTCTTGACTTTTATCTTGTCACTGGGCTTTGATAACTGGAAGAAAGAGTGAGGCTGAGAGCTCTTTGCAACTCTGCTTGTTTTAAATCCGATTCACTCATGAGTCAATATATCACTGGGACATCAATGGTCCCCTTCATAAACAAAGGACAAACACTAACACTGCCTCTCAAGTTGCCTCTTATATTCAAACTTTTCTCCAGTTAGAATGAATGCTATAATTGAAAGTGCATTTGTTTGGAGTTGGAGGACATAATTCAAATTCTGCTTTTTCTTCATAGGACTTGGGGGACTTAAGACAATCCCTTAACTTCACTAGGCTTCAATATCTTCATCTCCAAAATCAGAAAGTTTGACAATACTTCTAGGTCTGAAATGACATTCCTCCTTGGGCACTATGACTGTTTTCCTTTTTCTTTGTTTATTCAAAAATTAGCACAGCTCCTGGTATATACTATGCAATTAATAAATACTTTTGATTGATAGTATCTATATCACTGTAGTGTCCAGGCTAGCTTTCTGGGGGACCTCCGGATGGGCCTTGGTCTCAGCAGGATAGAATCACAAGGATAGTCAGGAATAGTGTCTCAAGTCTTTTATTGTCTCCTTCACAGTCTGTGTCTGTCACTTGACCTAGTCTTGATCTTAGTGAAGGAGTGCAGGAGGTGGGAGAGCCATCAGGAGGATGGCCAAAGATTTCTAGTCCTCTCATTTCTAGTCCTCTCAACCCTTAAAAACCCTATTGCAATTACATCATTACAGCATACTGAATATGTGTGAACTAGAGAACCATTACATCACCATGATAAGTATTAAGTATATGTAAACTAGAAAACCATTATCTCATCAATTCCACTGAGTTAATACCTTGTTGTAGGTAACCTTGTTTCATGTATTCTTCCCCAAAGTTCTGGCCCTTTATATATCACAGCACTGTTGTGAGACTAAAATAAGAGAATTTATGTAAAGTATTTGGCAAACCTTAAAGGCTTATAAATGTTAGCTCTTTTGCTCAGAAAACCAGTAGGTTTAGTTGTGTATAGATGGTTATACAAACATCTTTCCAATTTTCATAATTTACACTTCTTAACAATCAAGAAAACCTTTATTGTCCTGAATAAACATGATTGATCCCAATAAACTAGAACAAAATTTAAATTCAGTTCAATTTTCTTCTTAAATTTTTTTCTGATAATCCACTTGACTTTTCTATCATGGAAGATCAAAAAATAAGAATTTCATATTTGGAGAAAAATATTTTCATTTCTTTTTTAAAATCTTAAGTTAAGGAAAATGAGAAGAATACATTCCATTTCTGGGCATAACCTGTATGCACATGAATGGAAGAATCTGGCATAAACATCTTAAGAGAAAAGATCTCACCCTTGCCAAACCTCAGAACATATCTGAGATTAAATGTTTTTCAAAAGATAAAGGTAGAATTTTCCTATACATGTATTTCAAGAGAAATGAACAAACAGCAAAATCATCAAAATACTCCAGAAAATAGTAAAACTTTTTTTTTTTCCAGAGAGATATATGAAGGCTTTTGATTGAGGTAGCAGAAAGAAAAGAAAAGAAAAGAAAAGAAAAGAAAAGAAAAGAAGAACCAAATGAAAGGAAGGAACTGGTAAAGGAGACAACTAACACTAATAATAAATAAGGCACCAACAATATGAAGGATTTAGAATGTCATGAGAAAACTTTATGAACAAAAAGTGAATAAAAATAAAATGAAAGCAATATATACAGTAATGAAGATATAAAAAATATATAAATAAAAACACTAAAAGGAAGTCAAACTCTAACTCAACACCATGTCTGATTCCAGAAAATAAATAGTAAAAACATAATTCTCTCCTCTAGGTAGATATGGGAAAGGCCAGAAGTATAAAATATTGCATCCATTTATGTTGTTACCATGTTGGATGCTTTTTCTTAACTGTTTTTCTTTGTTACAAGATGGGGTTCATGGGGAACTGAGTTTGACTTTAAGGAGAAAGCTTTTCTAGAAATTATATTAATGTGAAACAAAAATTAAAATTCATTTTAATTGAAAGAGATACAATATTTAAACAAAGTGTTATTACATTCCTCTAAATGCCATTTTAAATTGCTCATGTACAAATGACTGCTGTCTTGTGTTAAATATCTTTTCCATCTCCCCAAGGCCAAAAACCATTTGCTTATCTATGACTCACTGAGGAAAAAACCTTTCTGTCTGAGGAATATTCTTACTTATATCCCGATCCATTGTGTTTTCAGATTTTTATCTTAGCTTTAAGGGTGGGCTCACACATATATATATAAAAGAAAGGAGGATCAATAAGTACATGAAAGGAGAATAATTGCTTTGCTACAACTCTTACAAATCACAACTTGCCATTCCTATTTGTGGCATATATACCAATCCATTGGACTTTGCTAGGAATGATGTTCTATTTTTGTTTTTCACCATTCTAGACCCCAATCAGGCAAGTATAAAACATGTTTATATGTGTTCTAACAACTTTATATACTTCCAACCAGAGAGAGATATGGAGACCTGTTCTTTAAAAAAAAAAAAAAAAAAAAAAAAAAAAAAAAATCAAACATAAATGTCTCTGTTTATTTTTCAAATTCCTTAACATACTTGTCTCAACCTATCTTTTCAGACTCATTGTGGATTACTCCTTTCACACTTTATGATCTAATCAAACAGCCATTTCTGTTCCTTGATGAAAAGACTAAATTTCTCAACTTCATCCCTTTTCACTGCATATTTTTCTATACCTAGAAAATACTCCCTCTTCATCTTTATTTCACAGAAACTACTGGTTAATTTAAGAGGTGGATTAAATGAGACCTTTGATTTGGAATCATTTTGTAATCCCCTAAACTGCTAGTGCCATCCTCACAATCTTGTATTTTTTAACTTTTTGTATTTATTTGATATTTTCTCTTTTGATTTTTATTGTAAATAGTTTTCTTGTTGCACTAATACAAACATGCATATATTAGAATGAAAGCTACTTACAAAAAGGGTTCTTTTAGTCATTGCTTCATATCTGTATTCCTAAGGTCTCCCAGACTGTGAGTCACAGAGTAGGCAATGAACAAATGTGAACTGATTGACTGATCTCTAGAAATGACCCCATGATTAGCTGAATCATCATTTTGTTTTTAAAAGTTGGAATGGATAAGGAAGTTCACCTGGCTAATTATTTCATAAGTCAAAATAGAGAGTGGAGAAATTGGGGTGACAAAACAATAGAGAAAAATTGAGTTTAAAAGAGTTAAAAAACACTTTCACTGGGAAGATTTCTAAACTGGAGGAAAACATTAATGGGACAAAAAAGGGAAAGTTTTGGAACCAAATAGAGACTGAGTCAGATGTGGAGAAAATAGAGAAGAAAGCATTTATATGTTTATGGAAGTAAATAATATTAGAGGATATTTTCATGGATACTCACAAAGTTTAGTATTCCTTGGGATGCATATTGATCCTATTACTATTACTTTTATGATAGTAAAATCTCTTTTGTTTGACACATATAGCCTTTTAGGACCCAATTGTAGTCAACCTTCCTAGAATTATAACCCATCAGTGCTATTCATGCACATTTCTATTTGATCAAACTGGAATACTTGTGCTTCCTCATAGATGACATTCTATCACTTATCTGAGTCATTTTCTACATGGCTAATATTTGATAGAAAAATTATTTTTAACTATATTTTAGAACAAAAAGAGATTCATTACCAAATACTGAAATAAGCACATCTCATTTCTAATCCCTCCTTGCCCCACCCCAATCCTCCAAGACATGCTATTAGTGTCAAGACAAATCATTACACAGAGGCAGCAGCCCTGAAAATTTGGAGTTTCTCCTGATATGGCCTATTTGCTCTGAAGCCTAAAAATAGTTCCCTTTGCAACTCCCTATCTTAGTACTCTAGATTTCTTTATATCTAGGCTCAGACACTTACAAGTTTTATGACCCTGGACAAGTCACCTAACTCTGTTTGCCTCAGTTTCCTCATCTGTAAAACAATTTAGAGACATTAATGACAAACCACTAGCTTTCAGTAGCTTTGCCAAAAAAAAAAAAATCCTCAAGTTGTGTCACAAAGAGTTAAAAGAGCTAAAATGATTTAATAACAACAAAACTGACTTTACTTGCTATATGCATGCAGCATTCCTAATGTATGTACAACTTGCTTCCTCTGGTGATTAAGCTTTTTGATGGCAAGGACTGTGGGTCATTTATTTGTTTATTTCTCTAGCACCTAGTATAGTAGTTGGCCAAAAAGATACTATTGGCCAATATCTTTTTTCAAATGTTTCTTGATCAATTAGGCAACATACATGTAATCTATATATTCTGACTCTCTCTCCAAGAATCAGAACAGCTACATAGCCATTCAGGGGGGATGTCCTTCTACAGTCATTAGCTTGAATTTCCATCAGCTTTGTCCACCCGCACATACACACTGAAAAGATTATCTGTTACTAGCACCCAAGTTCTGTTCAACCACACAGCAATGAGTAGCTTATACAAAGATATATTGATTTTAAGGACATAAGGGCAAACATATAAACATTTTTCCCCAAAACCTCCAGGGTATATATTTCCACTCCTTTCTGTCGGAGTGTTCTGAAAACCTGATTCAGTTTCTGTACAATCCCAGTCCCATCAACTTCATGTAAACAGGTGATATAGTTCTCAGATAAGTTCTTCTGAATTAGGGTCAAAAATGTCATTCCTTGCTTCTTGGGGCATTAGTGCTGCCCTCAAAGCAAAACTCAGACTGAACATTGACTCACAGATTACTGGGGCTCACTGTCCTGAACTTGAAAACTTGTTTCACATAGTAGGAAAAAGAATAAATTAAAAGACAAAGGAACTCTCTTTTGTTGTCTGTGTCTGTATCTGTGTCTATGCCTGTGTCTGTGTCTGCGTGAATGATATAGACTCAAAGGAATAAGACCCTGACATACTTCTCTTTACCATATATTTTCTTGTTGGAATCCTTAAAAGAGCCACCAAGACTCCTGATTCCATTTCTTGACTTTGTAATTTTTTGTGACTTCTTTTTTCCCCAAGAAAATTGATGTCATTTCATGTCATTGACATGAAATCAGTTTCCTTCTTTCATACACACTTAAAAAAAACTGATCTCTCTTATCACTCTTCCTTTCCTCCTGTCTTAAAAGTTATGTTTCAT